>NC_079193.1:282731287-282911287 GCF_029499605.1 Hyla sarda
AAGTTTTGGCCTGGAATACCCCTTTAACCCCTTAAGGACTCGGGACGTAAATGTACGTCCTGGTGAGGTGGTACTTAACGCACCAGGACGTACATTTACGTCCCGTGCATAACCGCGGGCATCGGAGTGATGCCCGTGTCATGCGCGGCTGATCCCGGCTGCTGATCGCAGCCAGGGACCCGCCGGCAATGGCCGACGCCCGTGATCTCGCGGGCGTCCGCCATTAACCCCTCAGGTGCCGGGATCAATACAGATCACGGCATCTGCGGCAGTGCGCGATTTGAATGAATGATCGGATCGCCCGCAGCGCTGCTGCGAGGATCCGATCATTCATAACGCTGCACGGAGGTCCCCTCTCCTTCCTCCGTCCGGCTCCTGGCGTCTTCTGCTCTGGTCTGTGATCGAGCAGACCAGAGCAGAAGATCACCGAAAACACTGATCTGTTCTATGTCCTATACATAGAACAGATCAGTATTAGCAATCATGGTATTGCTATGAATAGTCCCCTATGGGGACTATTCAGGTGTAAAAAAAAAAAAGGTAAAAAATGTCAAAGTAAAAAAAAGTGAAAAATCCCCTCCCCAATAAAAAAAGTAAAACGTCAGTTTTTTCCTATTTTACCCCCAAAAAGCGTAATTTTTTTTTTTATAGACATATTTGGTATCGTCGCGTGCGTAAATGTCCGAACTATTAAAATAAAATGTTAATGATCCCCTACGGTGAACTGCGTGAACGAAAAAAAAAAAAAGTCCAAAATTCCTACTTTTTTAATACATTTTATAAAAAAAAAATTATAAAAAATGTATTAAAAGTTTTTTATATGCAAATGTGGTATCAAAAAAAAGTACAGATCATGGCGCAAAAAATGAGCCCCCATACCGCCGCTTATACGGAAAAATAAAAAAGTTAGAGGTTATCAAAATAAAGCGATTATAAACGTACTAATTTGGTTAAAAAGTTTGTGATTTTTTTTAAGCGCAACAATAATATAAAAGTATGTAATAATGGGTATCATTTTAATCGTATTGACCCTCAGAATAAAGAACACGTCATTTTTACCATAAATTGTACGGCGTGAAAACGAAACCTTCCAAAATTAGCAAAATTGCGTTTTTCGTTTTAATTTCCCCACAAAAATAGTGTTTTTTGGTTGCGCCATACATTTTATGATATAATGAGTGATGTCATTACAAAGGACAACTGGTCGCGCAAAAAACAAGCCTTCATACTAGTCTGCGGATGAAAATATAAAAGAGTTATGATTTTTAGAAGGCGAGGAGGAAAAAATGAAAACGTAGTCCTTAAGGCCAAAATGGTCTGAGTCCTTAAGGGGTTAATGTCTCACTTAAATATTTTGTTTAAAATCATTAGCGATAGACACAGAAACATGTTATTTTTCTAATCTGATTATTTTTTGATTGTCATTTCGTATTTATTTTTTAATTGCAAAAAAGAAAGGGAACACCAAGATAACACATCCTAGATCTGAATGAATGTCCCAGAAGTGTTCAATCGGATTCAGGTCTGGGGAACGGGCAGGCCAGTCCATAGCATCGATGCCTTCCTCTTGCAGGAACTGCTGACACACTCAAGCCACATGAGGTCTAGCATTGTCTTGCATTAGGAGGAACCCAGGGCAAACGGTACCTCGGTATCTCGGTACCTAACGGCAGTCAGGCTACATCTGGCAAGCACATGCAGCCTCCAAAAGAAATGCCACCCAAAACCATTACTGACCCCTCGCCAAACCGGTCATGCTGGAGGATGTTGCAGGCAGCAGAACGTTCTCCACGGTGTCTCCAGATTCTGTCACATCTGTCACATGTGCTCAGTGTGAACCTGCTTTCATCTGTGAAGACCAGAGGGCACCAGTGGCACATTTAGCAATCTTTGTGTTCTCTGGCAAATGCCAAACGACCTGCACGGTGTTGGGCTGTAAGAACAACCCCCACTTGTGGACGTCAGGCCCTCATACAACCCTCCGTGAGTCTGTTTCTGACTGTTTGAGTGGACACATGCACATTTGTGGCCTGCAGAAGATCAATTTGCAGTGCTCTGGCAGTGCTCCTCCAGCTCCTTGCACAAATGCGGAGGTAGCGGTCCTGCTGCTGGGTTGTTGGCCTCCACCACGTCTCCTGATGTACTGGCCATTCTCCTGGTAGCACCTCCATGCTCTGGACACTACGCTGACAGACACAGCAAACCTTCCTGCCACAGCTCACATTGATGTGCCATCCTGGATGAGCTGCACTACCTGAGCCACTTGTGTGGGTTGTAGACTCTGTCTCATGCTACCACTAGAGTGAAAGCATGGCCAGCATTAAAAAGTGACCAAATCATCAGCCAGGAAGCATAGGAACTGAGAAGTGGTCTGTGGTCACCACCTGCAGAACCACTCCTTTATTTGGGGTCTTGCTAATTGCCTATAATTTCCACGTGTTATCTGTTCCATTTGCACAACAGCATGTGAAATTGACTGTCAATCAGTGTTGCTTCCTGAGTGGACAGTGTGATTTCACAGAAGTGTGATAGATTTGGAGTTACATTGTGTTGTTTAAGTGTTCCCTTTATTTTTTGAGCAGTGTATATTAATATGGGGGCAGCCAATCTGCCCTCATAAAAGTGATATGCTTTACAGCAAGCCCCATGGACATAGACAGAATGAACATCTCCAGACCCTATTCTTGTGTGAGAAAGATTTCTAAGCATGCTATGTGACCTGTGCAAGGGTCATTCTAGAAGGCAGGAGAGGCTGAGCTGCTATTGCCTTATCTACATACTGGTGTCATCTTTCACTGTAATGCTGTACAAATGATTTAGCAGCAGCCTCCTTTTTATATTCAAAGAAATGCTCAGCTTCAGGATTATTTAATAACACAGATATAACATTTGGTGATACATTTTCAAATTTTTAATTTTGTTAACCTTAAATGTCTTATATAAAAACAATTTAAACAATAGGTAATTTTACAATGATACATTCCCTAAAATTACACATAATATTATTTGAGGGACAACAGCCTGAAAGATTTTTTTTTCACACTATAATGGATAAATGTGACCCTCTATTTGCTGGATAAAATGCAGAGCCTGCAGTGCTGTTATGTCTGTAAAAATAAAAAAAATAAAAATAAAAAACCTGGTGATAGTGTGTATTAATTTAGTTTGACATACCTTCAAATTCAATGAAAGATTCTGATCTGAGAGGATGCTTAAGTAGGTCTTAAAAACTTCATTAAAAGCCAGGTGGTTTGTATCAAAAGAAACAGATGACTCAATCTGAAAAGATAAAAAATACAATAGCACATGATTACACTGCTCAAAAAATAAAGGGAACATTAAGATAACACATCCTAGATCTGAATGAATGAACTAATCATATGAAATACTTTCGTCTTTACATAGTTGAATGTGCTGACAACAGAATCACACAAAAATTATCAATGGAAATCAAATTTATCAACCCATGGAGGTCTGGATATGGAGTCACACTCAAAATAAAAGTGGAAAACCACAATACAGTCTGATCCAACTCTGAGATAACGTCCTTAAAACAAGTCAATATGAGGTTCAGTAGTGTGTGTGTGACCTCCACGTGCCCATATGACCTCCCTACAACGCCTGGGCATGCTCCTGATGTGGTGGTGGATGGTCTTCTGAGGGATGTCCTCCCAGACCTGGATTAAAGCAGCCACCAACTCCTGGACAGTCTGTGGTGCAACGTGGCAGTGGTGGATGGAGGGAGACAGGGACGTGCACAGACATTTTGGAGGGCAGGGGATCAAGTAAAAAAAGAGGGCACTTTTCATAATTTAAAAAACGTCTGCAAGACTTAATGGGCAGATGTGCTGCGGCCCAGGGATACAGTGGACTCCCGCCGGGCATCCTCAACATTCCTATGCCCATAAAAGTTGGTGTTTTTGTAAAATCGAGTCAAGAACAGTTTCTATGAAGGTCTGCCATGTGTATATACACTTTGGCTGTGCTGTCAGTCTTATTTACAGAAAACATGTGACAGCTGCCCTATAATATACTGTATTATAGAGGAGATTTATCAAACCTGTGCAGAGAAAGAGCAGTGCAGTCACCTATAGCAACCAATCAGATCGTTTTGCAGAAGGCTTTTCCTCTGCAAAGGTTTTAATAAATCTCTTCCTATATGCCCCGGTCTGACCTCTATATGACAGAACCAATCACCAATCACCCAATCACCCAGCACCAATCACCCATCACCCAGGACCAATCACCCAGCACCCATCCCCCATCACCCATCACCCAGCACCAATCACCCAGCACCAATCACCCAGCACCAATCACCCAGCACCAATCACCCAGCACCAATCACCCAGCACCAATCACCCAGCACCCATCACCAATCACCCAGCACCCATCACCAATAACCCAGCACCCATCACCAATCACCCAGCACCCATCACCAATCACCCAGCACCCATCCCCAATCACCCAGCACCAATCACCCAGCACCAATCACCCAGCACCAATCACCCAGCACCAATCACCCATCCCCCAGCACCCATCACCCATCCCCAATAACCCAGCACCCACCATATGCAGGAATCTCCACACAGCTCTGGTTCTTACACTGAAGAGATGGACACCACACTAATATATACTTACATTCTACAATATACAAGAGTTGGCAAAAAAAAAGAATGATAAATATAGAAAGACGGCCAGGCATAGCACAGCATACAGGATGGAGGCAGGGAAGCTCCGCCTCCATTGGGCACAAGACTGACTTCGCATACTAGCAATGTGGGGCAATACCTAGAAAGCGGGAAGACCAATTTTTGTATACATGCACTGTAACCTAGTGTATTGGGTTTACTGCGAGTAAACAGCCTGTCAGTTTCCCTTTAATTATAGACCGTACCCCCTTTATTCCCTATATACTGTGCCACCATTCATCTATTAATTCCCTATATACTGTGCCACCATTAATGAACTATATGAACTATATACTGTGCCACCATTCATCTATTAATTCCCTATATACTGTGCCACCATGAATGAACTATATACTGTGCCACCATTCATCTATTAATTCCCTATATACTGCGCCACCATTAATGAACTATATACTGTGCCACCATTAATGAACTATATACTGTGCCACCATTAATGAACTATATACTGTGCCACCATTTATCTATTAATTCCCTATATACTGTGCCACCATTAATGAATTATATACTGTGCCACCATTAATGAACTATATACTGTGCCACCATTCATCTATTAATTCCCTATATACTGTGCCCCCATTAATGAATTATATACTGTGCCACCATTCATCTATTAATTCCCTATATACTGTGCCACCATTCATCTATTAATTCCCTATATACTGTGCCACCATTAATGAGATATATACTGTGCCACTATTATTTAACTATTCTGTGCCACCACTAAGGCTGCGTTCACACGTGCGTATTTTCTGCTGCAGATTTGCTTTAGCAGATTTCTCTTCCCATTGTCAATGAGAAGCAAAATCTGCAGCAAAAATAGGCACATGTGAACGCACCCTAAGGATCTATACACAGTGCCAGCATACATAAAAATATAATGTTCCAATATAATGAAATATATACTGTGCTTCCATAAATTCCCTATATACTGTGCTTACATTCCTCCAATAATTCCCTAATAATGTGCTTCATACAATACATACAAGCACATAACATAAAGGCACAAACAGTACATAGGTAATATACACACATACAGTACATAGGTAATATACACACATACAAAGAGACACTGAACCATACATACAGGTACAAATATACATTAAGAAACATAAATACACAGACACACATATAACATGGAATATATACTAAAAGATATAGCCAATAAGCACATCATACATACAGGTACACACATACAATCACTCACAGATATATACACACATACAGAGATTCACTTGCTCATATATATATATATATTATATATATATTATATATACACACACACACACACACACACACACACACACACACATACACACACACATACATACACATACATCCATACATATATACACATACACATATACACATACATACATACACACATACACATACATACACACATAAACACACACACACACACACATATACATACACACACATACACACATACATACAGACATACAAAGATTCACTTGCTCACATATATAGGCATATACATAGAGACACACACACACACATATGTATACATACACACACATACATATATACACACAAACACACACACATACATACATACACACATATACATACACATATATACACATATATACATACACACATACATACACACATATACATACACACATACATACACACATACATACACACATATACATACACACATACATACACACATACATTCATACACACACACATATATACATACACACATATATATACATACACACACACTGACATACAATCACTCACATATATTTACAGTTACTTACAGTAAGGCCCCAGCCATCCCTCTCTGCACATACATAGAGATAGACACACACACAAACACACCTATATATACACACACATATATATACATACACACACACTGACATACAATCAGTCACATATATACATATACACACACTGACATACAATCAGTCACATATATTTACAGTTACTTACAGTAAGGGCTGCATAGACTGGAGTATGTGTCCGGACATGCTGTGGGCGGGGCTTCTCTCTGCCTCCTCTGCTCCTGTCTGCTCCGTGTGGAGAGAAGCTTAGATATGGCAGATAATGACAGGGTAAGTGGCGCCCCCTTGCTGCAGGGAGGGCACAGCACCCTCCATTCAACCACATACAACTCCCCAGCAACGGATCCTTTTTACTTCACCTGTCACCCTGAGTCTGTAACTTCTTTTGTGAGGGCACCAGAGGGGCAGGTGAGGAAAAGGGCAGGGGCTCCAGCCCCCTTTTACCCCTATGTGTGCACGTCCCTGGAGGGAGACATGATGTCCCAGATGTGCTCAATTGGATTCAGATCTGGGGAATGGACGGGCCAGTCAATAGCATCAATGCCTTCCTCTTGCAGGAACTGCTGACACACTCCAGCCACATGAGGTCTAGCATTGTCTTTCATTAGGATGAACCAAGAGCCAACCGCACCAGCATATGGTCTCACAAGGGGTCTGAGGATCTCATCTCGGTACCTAATGGCAGTCAGGCTACCTCTGGTAAGCACATGGAGAGCTGTGCGACCCCCCCAAAGAAATGCCACTCCACACCATTACTGACCCACCGCCAAACCGGTCATGCTGGAGGATTTTGCAGGCAGCAGAACATTCTCCACAGCATTTCCAGACTCTGTCACGTCTGTCACATGTGCTCAGTGTGAACCTGCTTTCATCTGTAAAGAGCACAGGGCGCCAGTGGCGAATTTGCCAATCTTGGCGTTTTCTGGCAAATGCCAAACGTCCTGCACCTGTGGATGTCGGGCCCTCATACAACCCTCCTGGAGTCTGTTTCTGACCGTTTGAGTGGACACATGCACATTTGTGGCCGGCTGGAGGTAATTTTGCAGGGCTCTGGCAGTGCTCCTCCTTGCACAAATGCGGAGGTAGCGGTCATGCTGCTGGGTTGTTGACCTCCTACGGCGTCCTCCACTGTCCTCCTGATGTACTGGCTTGTCTCCTGTTAGGGCCTCCATGCTCTGGACATTACGCTGACAGACACAGCAAACCATCTTGCCACAGCTCGCATTGATGTGCCATCTTTGATGAGCTTCACTACCTGAGCCACTTGTGCGGGTTGTAGACTCCGTCTCATGCTACCACTAGAGTGAAAGCACCACCAGCATTAAAAAATGACCAAAACCTCAGCCAGGAAGCATAGGAACTGAGAAGTGGTCTGTGGTCACCACCTGCAGAACGATTCCTTTATTGGAGGGTGTCTTGATAATTGCGTATAATTTCCACATGTTGTCTGTTCCATTTGCACAACAGCATGTGAAATTGATTGTAAAATCAGTGTTGCTTCCTGAGTGGACAGTGTGATTTCACAGAAGTGTGAATGACTTGGAGTTACATTGTGTCGTTTAAGTGTTGTTTAAGGACCCAGCCTATTTTCACCTTAAGAACGCAGCCCTTTTTTGCAAATCTGACCACTGTCATTTTAAGCATTAATAACTCTGGGATGCTTTTACTTTTCAATCTGATTACGAGAATGTTTTTTCGTGACATATTCTACTTCATGTTAGTGGTAAATTTTTGTTGATACTTGCATAATTTCTTGGTGAGAAATTTGAAAATCTTTACACATTTTTTTTTTACTTTGAAACACTCTGCTTATAAGGAAAATGGACATCCCAAATAAAGTATATATTGATTCACATATACAACATGTCTACTTTATATTTTTATCATAAAGTTGACATGTTTTTACTTTTGGACGACATCAGAAAGCTTCAAAGTTCAGAAGCAATTTTCCAATTTTTCACAAAATTTTCAAAATCTCAGTTTTTCAGGGACCAGTTCAGTTTTGAAGTGGATTTCATATTAGAAATACCCCACAAATGACCCCATTATAAAAACTGCACCCCTCAAAGTATTCAAAATGACATTCAGTAAGTGTGTTAACCCTTTAGGTGCTTCACAGGAATAGCAGCAAAGTGAAGGAGCAAATCTTCATTTTTTTACACTTGCATGTTCTTGGTTTTTGGGGGGCATGTCGCATTAAGAAAGCCCCTATGGTGCCAGAACAGCAAAAAAAAAAACCACATGGCATACCATTTCGGAAACTACAAACCTCAAGGAACATAAGAAAGGGAACAGTGAGCCTTAACACCCCCCACAGGTGTTAGACTTTCCTTAAATTTGGATGTGTAAAGGGAAAAAAAAAAAATTTTCACAAAAAAAAAAGGTTCCCCCACAAATTTTACATTTTTACATGGGTTAATAGGAGAAAATGCCCCCCAAAATTTGTAACCCCATTTCTTCTGAGTATGGAAATACCCCATGTGTTGATGTCAAGTGCTTTGCTGGCGAACTACAATGCTCAGAAGAGAAGGAGCGCCATCAATCTTTTGGAGAAAGAATTTGGTTGGAATAGAAGTTGGGGGGCCATGTGCGTTTACAAAGCCCCCCGTGGTGCCAAACAGTGGACCCCCCCACATGTGACCCCATTTTGGAAACTACACCCCTGACAGTATTTATTAAGGGGTGCAGTGAGCATTTACACCCCACTGGCGTCTGACAGGTCTTTGGAACAATTGGCTAAGCAAATGAAAAATTAAATTTTTCATTTTCACGGACAGCTGATCCAGAAATCTGTCAGACACCTGTGGGGCGTAAATGCTCACTGTACCCTTTAATATATTACGTAAGGTGTGTAGTTTCCAAAATGGGGTCACATGTGGGGGGGGGGGTCCATTGTTCTGGCACTATGGGGGCTTTGTAAACACACATGGCCTTCAATTCTGGAAACATTTTCTGTCTAAAAGCCCAATGGCGCTCTTTCTCTTCTGAGCATTGTAGTTCACCTGCAGAGCACTTTACATCCACATATGGAGTATGTTCTTACTCATAAGAAATGGGGTTACAAATTTTGAGGGGCTTTTTTTCCTATTTTCCCAAGTGAAAATGAAAAATTTAGGGTAACACCAGCATTTTAGTTAACATTTTTTTTTTTTTTTTCATTTTCCCATCCAACTTTAACGAAAATTTGTCATACACCTGCTGGGTGTTAAGGCTCACTATACCACTTGTTACATTGCGTGAGGGGTTTAGTTTCCAAAATGGGGTCACACGTGGGTATTTATTTTTTTGCGTTTGTGTCAGAAACGCTGTAAAATCAGCCACCCCTGTGCAAATCACCAATTTAGGCCTCAAATGTGCGCTCTCATTCCTGAGCCTTGTTGTGCGTCCCCAGAGCATTTTCCGCCCACATATGGGGTATTTTCGTATTCAGGAGAAATTGTGTTACAAATTTTGGGGGACTTTTTTTTCCTTTTACCTCTTCGTGATTTGTGATGGGAATCCTGGTTTGTAATCACTGGCTGAGTGATATCAGTGGGATATTAAAGGGGTACTCTGGTGAAAACCTTTTTCTTTTAAATCAACTGGTGGCAGAAAGTTAAACATATTTGTAAATTACTTCTATTATAAAATCTTAATCCTTCCAGTACTTATTAGCTGCTGAATGCTACAGAGGAAATTCCTTTCTTTTTGGAACACTGATGACATCACGAGCACAGTGCTCTCTGCTGACATCTCTGTCCATTTTAGCAACCGTGCATAGCAGATGAATGCTAAGGGCAGCATGGTGGCTCAGTGGTTAGCACTGCTGCCTTGCAGTGCTGGGGACTTGGGTTCAAAGGACAATAAGAAATAAAGCGTTATTATTATTATAATAACGTCAGCAGAGAGAACTGTGCTCGTGATGTCATCAGAGAGCATTCCAAAAAGAAAAGAATTTCCTCTGTAGTATTCAGCAGCTAATAAGTACAGGAAGGATTAAGACTTTTTAATAGAAGTAATTTACAAATATGCTTAACTTTCTGCCACCAGTTGATTTTAAAGAAAAAAGGTTTTCACCGGAGTACCCCTTTAACCCTTAGCTGTACGCATTTCAGGATAAGAATCCTTTCCTCGGCAGCTTCAAATGGATTTAAAAGTAAGCTTACTTTTAAATCCATTTGAAGCTGCTGAGGAAAGGATTCTTATCCTGAAACGCGTACAGCTAAGGGTAAATATATTACTGATATCACTCAGCCTCTGATTACAAATCAGGATTCCTGCCACAAACCATGAGGAGGTCACCCTCCCAAACCTGCACAGCAGGTATTACCAGAGAACTGGATGGGGAAATCACTTGTCACTGCACAGACCCCGTACCATACCGGACACCACAAGCCCTAGAGACATCATTGTCTAGGCTCACATCGCAAGCAGGAATTCACCCCTGCACTGCGCATCACTAGAACTTATACAGAGAACTGCGCTGCGGACGTACACCAGAGCTCCATGCACGGGATAATATCTGCTGGCTCATCTGCTTGGTCCGAGCGTATCCAATGAACTATAAAACATTGGCTTAAACAGCCCAAACTACAAAAGGGTAAGAGGTGTCCTACACCTAACCTCTCTTTATTCACAAAATCCTGTTGACAAAGATTATTACTTTTCATTTGATACCAAAGTTTGGCAGACTATAGGACACAGCAGACCAAGAAGCATATACATTTTTGCATTAAGTATATCTCAAGCTATACATTGAAAGTGATATAGTTATACTAAACTATTACATTTTATTATTTATATCTTACAGTATATAAGATTAATACTTTTATGTAATACACAGGCTGTTGTGGGACATAAGTATTTGTCTAACATGGCTATTTTATTGTCTCTGTTATTATTATCTCTCTGACTACTTTTCAATTTGACATTTAACCCCTTAGGGCAGTGATTCTTAACCTTGTTGGAGGTACTGAACCCCACCAGTTTCATATGCGCATTCACTGAACCCTCTTAATTGGAAAAATAAAATATGATTTTTTCAAATTCAAAACACGGGAGGTATATTTTTAAGTATATATTTATATATTGGTGCACAAAATGAACAAACCATTAAGAACAAAGAACAAAACCATGAAAACATGATTTTCACACAAAAACTAAAACATAATAAATATTTACCACAAATCAGTGTGACTTCTGCTGTTGTCTTTCAGACACCAGTTCAGAAATGTGCGGCTTTACCTTGGCAAGTGCCACTCTCATGTCATTAGGCAGGCAGTGTTCCCCCCACATTAGGCAGGCAGTGTTCCTCCACATTAGGCAGGCAGTGTTCCTCCACATTATGTAGGCCAGTGGTCTTCAACCTGCGGACCTCCAGATGTTGCAAAACTACAACTCCCAGCTGGGAGTTGTAGTTTTGCAACATCTGGAGGTCCACAGGTTGAAGACAACTGATGTAGGCAGTGTTCCCCCACAGACATACAGCCTCCAGCCATATACAGTGTATGGCTAGAGGCTGTATGCTTGAGTACTGCCCACTTCAGTGCTCCGACCACCGCTTCGGCTATAGCAGTAGGTCTCAAGACCGGAGGTCGCAGCACCGAAGATGATGTGCCGCTGGTCACTTACCAAGCTGGCCAGCGCGTGTCTTCCTCCTTCTCTAAGTGATGGGGGGGGGGGGGGGATTGCCCCGTCGCTACAGGAGGGGCAAACCCCGGCTCTGCTCGGGGCCAATTACTTGGTTTGCCTGTCCTGTTGCGACCTCCCCCACCGAACCCCTGGGGTTTGATCAAACCCAGGTTAAGAACCACTGACTTAGGGACAATGGATGTAAATGTACACTATGATGTGCTGGTACTTCGTGCACCAGGATGTACTGTACATTTACATCCTGTACCTGACCCAAGCACCGGAGCAGCTGCTAAAGCGCTGATGTCCACCATTAACCCCTCAGATGCCGTGATCTATACAGATCACAGCATCTGCAGCAGTGTGGCTACTGTAATGGATGATCTGATCGCCCGCGGCATCACCATAGGGCGTACTGGGGTCCCCTCACCTGCCTCCGCCGCTCTCCCGAGATCTTCTGCTCTGATCTGCCTTCTAGCCTTCCAGCCGACCAGAACAGAAGATCGCCCATAATACTAATCAGTGCTATGCATATGCATAGTCCAAAATTGCTGCTTTTTTGGTCACATGATATTCACAAAATTTTTTATAAAAAGTGGTCAAAAAGTCACATATACACAAAAGTGATGGCAAAAAAAATAGCCTTTAATAATATTGATCCACTGAATTAAAAAAAACATGTAATTTTTAACGTAAAGTGTACAACGTGAAAACTAAATCCTATAAAAAAAAAAGTGGTTTCATTAAAATTTCCCCACACAATTTTTTTTTAGGTTTACCGTACATTTTATGGTAGAATGAGAGGAGTCATTACAAAGTACAATTGGTCTCGCAAAAAACAAGCCTGCCATATGGGTCTGTGGAAGGAAATATAAAAGAGTTATGTATTTTAGAAGGCAAGGAGGAAACAACCAAAACACAAAAATTAAATTGGCCTGGTACTTAACCCCTTAAGGACCAAACCCATTTTAACCTTAAAGGAAAATGGTCAGATATTTTCTCCCGCACTATCCACAGGTACTGATGGATAGTGCGGGAGACGCTGATTAAAACGAGCCGTACCTTGGTCGGATCCACCCGGCTGTTCTCCCGCAATTGTAGTTTAACTGGCACGGGCGAGGCTTCTGTGCTTAACTGGCACCGACATCAGTGCCGCTTATGAATATTCATCCCGCTCCCTCCAGCTCTCCCTCTCTTTGCCGCTCCTAATTGGAGGGAGGGGGTATGTATATTCATAAGCGGCGCTGACGTCAGTGCCAGTTAAGCGCAGAAGCCCCGCCCGTGCCAGTTACGAGGCGGGGGAACGGCCGAGTGGATCCGACCAAGGTAGGGCTCGTTTTAATCAGCGTCTCCCCCAATATCCAGCAGTACCTGTGGATAGTGAAGGAGAAAATATCTTACAGTTTTCCTTTAAAGGGTAGCTCCCACCATCCTATTTTTTTTCTTTTGCTAGCCCGTTTGCGCCCCCCGCGCCGCTACGGCACTAGCCCGTTCCCTCCTCCCCCAAACCCCGTTCCCTCATTACACTTGCAGTTACTGCAGAGTCCGGCAGCGGGCGTGCAGGGACAGCGGCGGCAACGAGGCTGCGGCAGCGATGTGCGGGAGGAGTGGCCTCCCAGCCAGTGGCCGGGGAGCCAATGCGCTCGCTCCTGCCTGACTGATTGACAGGCATGGAGCGAGTGAAGCCTAACTAAAAAAGGACTGATTGCCACTCCAAAATCAGTCCTTTTTCAGTAGCCGGTTTTTAAATGTAAATTAAACCTTTTTAATGATAAAAAAAAAATTAAAATAAAAGTATATTAGAGATATGTTGTAGTACATAAGTACTACAACATATGAAAAAAAATAAAGTTGGTGACAGTGCCCATTTAAGGACCAGGCCAATTTTATTTTTGCGTTTTTGTTTTTTCCTCCTCGCCTACTAAAATCCATAACTCTTATATTTCCATCTATAGACCCATATAAAAGGGCTTGTTTTCTGCATGACCAATTGTACTTTGTAATGAAACCACTCGTTTTACCGTAAAATGTACGGCAAACTAAAAAAAAATTTTTTAAGGGACGAAATTTTGCACATTTTGGAGGGTTTTGTTTGCACGCTGTACACTTTACGGTAAAAATGACGTGTTTTTTATTCTGTGGGTCAATACGATTAAAATGATACCCATGGCTACCGCTTTAAAAACAAAAAAAATTAAACTTTTTGTACAAAATCAGTACCGGTAATCTAAAATTGCCCACGCAGCGATACCAAATATGTTTATTAAAAAAATTAAACTTTTTGGGGGTAAAATGGGAAAAACGGACAATTAAAATTTTTATTGTGGGAGGGGATTTTTCACTTTTTTTTTATTTATTTATTTATTTTTTTACACTTTTTAGGTCCCCATAGGGGACTATCTATAGTAATCATTTGATTGCTAATACTGTTCAGTGCTATGCATAGGACATAGCACCGATCAGTATTATCAATGATCTTCTGCTCAGACCAGAGCAGAAGACCCCGGGAGACAGCCGGAGACAGGTGAGGGAACCTCCGGCTGCCATGCTGGATGATCGGATGGCCACGGCAGCGCTGCAGGCGATCCGATCATCCATTTAAAGTACCGTATTGCCGCAGATGCCGTGATCTGTGTTGATCACAGTAAATGAGGGGTTAATGGAGGACATCCGCGCGATCACGGATGTCTGCCATTACCGGCGGGTCCCAGGCTGCTGCTAGCAGCCAGAACCTGCTGTGTATTACGCGAGCACCGTTCTGATGCTCGCGGTCATAAACAGGACGTAAATGTACTTCCTGGTGCGCGAAGTACCACCAAACCAGGACGTACATTAACGTCCGTGGTCGTTAAGGGGTTAAAGGAGTACTCTGCTGCTCAGCGTCTGGAACAAACTGTACGAGCACTGGAGCCGGCGCTGGGAGCTCATGACGTCATAGCCCCGCCCCAACATGTTAATTGTTTTTTTAGTTAGGGGCTAATAAAGACTGGATAGCCCCATAGACATGACAACAGTCCAGGCTACACCTCGTGCTGGGAGAGAACAAATTTAATGCACACTTCTGGCTTGTTCTTATGATCTCTACAACATATCAAAAGTTTTTTTTTATTATGACAATGTCCATTTAAAATTGGTAACATAATAAAGTATAGGGAAGAAATTAGATGCAATTAATTAGTCAAATGTAAAAAAATATGGTCGAACTGTAAAACAATATTACAAAAAAAAAATATAGTAACACGATAGATACATTTACTACAATAATCCAGGCAATAGTGAAGTTGCAGGACAACCATTGTAATTTTGTAATATTGCATTTTGAGACCAAAACTATATGGGAAAACTTGTGATTGGTTCTAAAGTCTTAAATGTCAAACCAGAAATGGTTTCAATTAGTTACAAATAACTTATAGATATATACATAGACAACAAGTTCTTCTTCTTCTTGGTCCTGTATACAAGAAAAACAAAAAATAAAACTGCAGTGCAAATCTGCACTGTGATGTAAGGAGGAGCTACTTGACAGCCAATCTGTGCATGTGCTAGTATTACAGATGCTTTAACAGTGAAATGCATATGCTTACTGGTCTAATTGTTTGTCCATTCACATGTGAATGTCATATCTAGTCTGCCTGTGGCATTGTATGCTGAGCAAGGTTTTAAGTTAAAATGGTGCAGAAAAAAACATGTTGAAATTAATGTAACTTGAGAAACCACTGTACTTACATAAAAAGCATTATAAAGGGCGCCACAAAAATCCAACAGCTCAATTACTAACGGCAAACAAAGATTCAGGAAATACTAGGGTGATCAATACCTGTAGTACTTTGGCAAGTAACGTTAGCACTGCCATTTTGTTCTCTGGAGAAGAATCTGTGGCCCACCAGCTCTCCAGTTTCATCCAATTTTTAAGCACAGCATTCACCAATCGTGTACCTTGCTGTTTCTGAACCGATCGCTGTCTAAAGCTTTGATCAAGCATTCCATTTAAGACAGAGCTCACCTTTACAGGAAAAAACAAACATAAAAAATATTCATCAAATATTTCCAGTGGACTAAGGAATAAAAAAGTAAGAAATATGACAACTATAATGTCGAACATGCTATACTTTGATTACGATGTGTAACTTTAATTACAATTGCTAACTATTACTCCATTGCTTGGATTTTCTTAAACTGAATGAAATTTCTTAGACTAATAACAAAAAAGTCAAATATCTTATGGAATAATTTACCAGTGTGTAGATCTGATACTTTTGTTTACTAAAATATTTGTCCATACCATTTAAAGTGAATAAATAGAAAAATTAAACAATATAAGGAGTAACATATCAATATTGTATGCCAGACATCAAAAAGCTGAAAATGTTTGTGCAAGGCAGTTTTTGGCACAAAAATGTGCAAATTATTTTGGTAAACCACCACACTACTATAGTGATAAGTGAGCTGAGCTTCGCCGGAGGGATATGGCCTCTCATGCCCTGGAAGGTTTATCATAACTTCCACTATAAATTGGTGTAATTTATGTCTAAAACCTATTTCAGCTCAAAGCTGGTGTAGATTTCTAAGCCTGGCACACAGGCACATGAGGTACAACAACTATATTAAGAAGCTTTGGCCACTTAAGTGTAATAAAAAAATAAAAAGATTATTTTATTAAGGCTAGTATCTCAAATGCCAGTCTTGAAGTGCATCTGTAAGCAGTATAGTGGTAGAAAAACTACCCTCAGTAGCCCTCAATAGCCAACATAGGACATTAAAATGGGGTGTCAGTCGTGCAAAGTACATGACCAAGAACACAGCCATGTATACGTTTCCCTGTGACTATTTAGGGCTGTCAGCAGATTTACTACCACAAAAATGTTAATAGATGCACTTTAATAAATGGCACCAAGGTTAATTTAGTATCAATAAAAAAAAAAAAGAATTTATATTATATTATATTACTGTATGTATTGTGTGATCTATCCAGACACTAGTAATCTTCTATCACTATGGTTACCATTTTGGGGTTTTCCGTAGAGGACCTGAGCAGATATGGCACAACAGTGTCCAAGTTCTTCAACAGTTCACTGTTAATAGTTTCAGAAAACAAATTGTAGAAATACTCTCCATGAGAGAAATTGATAAAGTTTCTCTGAGAACTTCCAGGCAATGACACTGTTAAAACCACTGTGTTCAGCAACAGGCTTACAAGTTCTTCACACTAAAAACAAAATACAATTTAAATTTAGTAGAGCAAACTCTTAAACTGATTTTTTTATATCAGTTTGAGAGACAACCCAATTTAAGGTTTTTAAAGACAACCTACTTTTCTGATTCAATTTATCTTTCTTTGCAGTGGCCGCAATCGAATATTCAAAATAGGTCAAACTATAATATGTGGGCAGCTCGGGTCCGTTATATCAAGAGCTGTGTGTCTCCACTCTGGTTCATAAAAGGGAGCTCTGAGGCTGCAGAATTTATACAGCAGGGATCAAGGGCAGAATCGATACACATAACCAAACAGTACATACAGTATTTGCTCTTTTGCAGAGAAAAAGAAAAAAGATAGACATGAATAACCTAAAATTTTAACCACATTTTACTGCTGCAAACTGCGGTCGATTTTTAAGTTTTAAAATATTTTGTTTGTCAACTTACATTCACCAAATGAGTTGTTCACACCCGTATTATCCATTCACACAGCAGAAAATCCACATTAGGGCACATGAAAATTCTGTCACGGAAATTCTAATTGGGTCTCCATGGAAGAATGAACATGAACAGAATGAATATCCTTTTGGCAAAATTCACTAAGATATGCATTGGAGTAAATGTAGACTGCACATATTGAAGCAGTCCTAGTGCTGACTGGTTCTGTCAGCACCTGCTGCACACCAAATGTCCACCGGGTGGATGTTCTGCCATGTGAATTGGCCCTTTGAAAAATTACTAGGAACATTTCCTCACTGAAATCCTCTTTCTGCTCCATGCCGAAATAAAGCAGAAATAAGGTAGAAATTAAGCAGAACTGGAGCTTATGTAGCATAAAATGTAGCAGAGTTGTAGTGGATTTCTAGCTCTATTGATTTCGATGGAATTTTGCGCTCAGATTCTGCAAAATGAACAGACATGTTAACTCTTATAGTAACGTCCAATACAGATCCGAAAATCACCAAGAGTGAAAAAAGTTGTGGAAATCCCATTATACTCAATAGGAATTTTAAGTTAAAATACATGTCACAATCAGGTGGACACTGCCTGAAATATTTTTACACAGATGAAAGACACTACATGTAAAAATTACATACCAGTAACGCAGACAAATCTCATTTTTACAAAGGTAGCAAGTATAGAGGAGGCAAGACCAAGCTTCTTGAGTTGCAGCATCGCTTGTCACTTTGTTCCCCCTTCCCTCCCTGTCTGGTACGATTGAAGTTCAGAGATCCTCTCTGTTAGGCCATGTTCACATTGCTGAAAGAGGGCAGAATGTCCACCTAGAAAATACGGGTGGACATTCCGCACAACTGAATGTTCGAGCAGACGTTAGAACCGATAGGATATGCACCGTCTTGGAAATTCAGCCGTGTGAACATAGCCTATTTTGACCTTAACCCCTCAAGGACCCGGGGTTTTTCTGTTTTTGCATTTTGGTTTTTTCCTCCTTACCTTTAAAAAATCATAACTCAATTTTGCACCTAATAATCCAAATGATGGCTTATTTTTTTTGCGCCACCAATTCTACTTTGTAATGACATCAGTCATTTTACCCAAAAATCTACAGCAAAATGGAAAAATCATTGTGAGAAAAAAACTGAAAAAGAAAACGCCATTTTGTAACTTTTCTGGGCTTCTGTTTCTACACAGTACATTTTTTGGTAAAAATGACACCACCTCATTATTCTGTAGGTCCATACGACTAAAATGATACCCTACTTATATAAGCTTGATTTTTTGTACTTCTGGAAAAAATCATAAGTACATGCAGGAAAATGTATACGTTTAAAATGGTCATT
Organism: Hyla sarda; assembly: GCF_029499605.1. Lineage (NCBI taxonomy): Eukaryota > Metazoa > Chordata > Amphibia > Anura > Hylidae > Hyla > Hyla sarda. The sequence continues at coordinate 282,750,422 of NC_079193.1, forward strand.
TTCTGACCCGTATAACTATTTTATTCTTCCGCGTATGGGGCGGTATGAGGGCCAATTTCTTGCGTCATGATCTGAAGTTTTTAGCTGTACCATTTTTGCATTGATAGGACTTATTGATCACTTTTTATTCATTTTTTCATGATATAAAAAGTTACCAAAAATGCACTATTTTGGACTTTGGAATTTTTTTGCGCATAAGCCATGCGGTTTAATTAACAATATATTTTTATAATTTGGACATTTCCGCACGTGGCAATACCACATATGTATTTTTATTTACAGTTTTTTTCTTTTTAAATGGGAAAAGGGGATAATTCAAACTTTTATTAAGGAAGGTGTTAAATGATCTTTATTCACTTTTTTTTCTACTTTTTTTGCAATGTTATAGCTCCCATAGGGACCTATAAACACTGATCAGTGGTTTCTCATAGGAATCTCAGGCACTGAGCAGTCATTCGGCGATCGGACAGCATGGAGGCAGGTAGGGACCCTACGGCTGTAATGTAAGCTGTTCGGGATTCTGCGATTTCGCCGCGGCGATCCCGAACGGCTCCCTGAGCTAACCGGCATTGTTTTACTTTCACTTTAGACTTTCACTTCAACTTTGAACGCCGCGTCTAAAGGGTTAAGAGCATGCAGCACCGCGATCAGTGCTGCGCGCTATTAGCCACGGGTCCCGGCAGTTTTTGCATGTAAATTTTTTCCTCATCGCCTTCTAAGAGCCTTAACTCTTTTATATTTCCATCCACAGACCTATGAGGGCTAGTTTTTAGCACAACCAATTATATTTTGTTACATCACAAATTTTTCCATAAAATTTAAAAACTAAAAATTATTATTTGTGTGGGGAAGTAGAAAAGAAAACCGCAGTTTTGCAAATTTTGGAGGGTTTTATTTTGACACTGTACACTTTATGGTAAAAATGACATGTTTAGTAAGTAATGTACGTTCTGGTTTTCTGGAAATGAACGCACCAGGCTGTACATTTACATCCTGTATATGACGCAAGCCAAAATTCCAAGAAGTCCAAAATTGCTGCTTTTTTGTCACATCACATTCCAAAATAAAATAAAAAGTTAATAAAATGTCACATATACGCAAAAGTGGAACAGATTAAGACTACAGATAACGGCACAAAAATGAGCCCTCATACAGACCTACATGTAAAAGAAATGAGAATGTTATAGGTGGTCAAAATAGGGCAATTTTTAAAAGCAGTACAATAATAGAAAAGTATCTAAACACAAGTATTTTAATTATAAATAAGAAAGAGGTTTGGGAGGCACTCACCAGTTCAGTGAAATTGCAATTCTTTATTTCTCGTGCATTAAAAAGCAGCTATACAGGAGGACGACGCCATGAGCTGCACCTCTCATTGTTACGAGATGTGCAGCTCGTGGCTCCCTCCTCCTGTATAGCTGCTTTTTAATTCAGGAGAAAAAGAATTGCTGTTTCACTGAACTGGTCAGTGCTTCCCGAACATCTTTCTTATTTATATTTTGATTTACTTACGTTCTTTTGTGGGATTTGAGCACCTCCATACTCTGATATCTTACCTGCCACACCAGTGCTTTCCTAAACGGACTTGCCGGTTTGTTACGCGCACTAGATTAGTTGTGCCAATACCTGTATCTACTACTCTGTATCACTTTAATTATATTGACCCACAGAAAAAAGAAAACAAAATTTTTACCAAAAAACGTACAGTGTGAAAAAAAATTTGCTAAATTGCTGTTTTCTTTTCAATTTCCCCACACGAATAATATATTTTTGGTTTTGCCATACATTTTTTGGTAAAATGAGTAATGTCATTACAAAGGACAATTGGACTTGCAAAAAAAAGCCCTCATATAGGTCTGTGGATGGAAATATAAAAGAGTTATGAGGAACAAACAAAAATGCAAATATAAAATTGCCCTAAAAGTGTCCTTAAGGGGTTAATATTGCCCTATTTTGACCACATATAACTTTCTCATTTTTACATTTATGGTGATGCATGAGGGCTTTTTTTTGTGCCATGATCTGTAGGTTTTTTTGGTACTACTTTCGTATATATTTGACTTTTTAATCACTTTTTATGAAAATTTCTTTGGAATGCAATATGACAAAAAAGCAGTAATTTTGCCAATTTAAGTTTTTATTGGGGGGAGGGGATATTTTAACTTTTTTAAACATTTATTTTAAACTTTTTATGTCCACATAGGGGACTATTAATAGCAATCATTAAATTGCTAATACTGTTCAGTGCTATGCATAGGAATGGATCATTGATCAGTGGGCAGAGGCCTCCATCCACTATCTTGGCTGATCTGATTGCCGAGATCGTGCCAGAGAGGTTACTGGCGGACATCAGTGCGATCACTGATGTCCACTATTACTGGAGGGTTCCTGGATGCTGATAGCAGCCGGGACCTTTCATGCATGAAGTTAATGTACGTCCTGGTGCGTTATGTCGCAGTCCATCAGGACGTACAGTGGGTCAAAAAAGTATTTAGTCAGCCACCAATTGTGCAAGTTCTCCCACTTGAAAATTACAGACCTCTCATCTTTTTATCATGGGTATACCTCAACTATGAGAGACATAATGAGAAAAAAAATCCATAATATCACATTGTCTGATTTTTAAAGAATTTATGTGCAAATTATGGTGGAAAATAAGTATTTGGTCACCTACAAACAAGCAAGATTTCTGGCTCTCATGGACCTGTAACAACTTCTTTAAGAGTCTCCTCTGTCCTTCACTCGTTACCTGTATTAATGGCACCTCTATGAACTTGTTATCAGTATAAAACCTCAACCTCAAACAGTCACACTCCAAACTCCACTATGTCCAACACCAAAGAGCTGTCGAAGGACACCTGAAACAAAATTGTAGACCTGCACCAGGCTGGGAAGACTGAATCTGCAATAGGCAAGAAGCTTGGTGTGAAGAAATCAACCGTGGGAGCAATAATTAGAGAATGGAAGACATGCAAGACCACTGTTAATCTCCCTCAACCTGGGTCTCCACGCAAGATCTCACCCCATGGTGTCAAAATGATCACAAGAACGGTGAGAAAAAAATCCCAAAACCACACAGGGGACCTAGTGAATGACCTGCAGAGAGCTGGGACCAAAGTAACAAAGGCTTCCATCAGTAACACACTACGCCACCATGGACTCAAATCATGCAGTGCCCCGGCTGTGTCCCCCTGCTTAAAAGAGTACTCCAGAATAGGAAAATTGTACTCCATACTGCCAGCAGTAAAAAAACAAAGAGGTATATACCTTCCTTCGCTCCCCCGATGCCTCCGGTAACCCACTCCGGTCTCCGCCGCGATCCTCTTCCTGGTTGCCTGTGGTCGGCAAGTCATACTGCACTCAGCCAATCACCGGCCGCAGCAAAGTCTCGACCCGGCCGGCGATAGGTTACGCGGCAGTGTGACATTTTTGGCCCCGGAAGCAGGTGCCGGGGAGGAAAACGTCATACTGCCACTCAGCCTATCGCCGGCTGAGTCGGGACTTTGCTGCACCGGTGATTGGCTGACCGCAGTATGACTCGCCGACCACCGGCAACCAGGAAGAGGATTGCAGCGGAGACTGGAGCAGGTTACCGGAGGCACCGGGGGAGCCAAGGAAGGTATGTACCTCTTAATTTTTTTTACTGCTGGCAGTATGGAGTACAATTTTCCTATTCTGGAGTACTCATTTAAGCCAGTACATGTCCGGGCCCGTCTGAAGTTTGCTAGAGAGCACTTGGATGATACAGAAGAGGATTGGGAGAATATCATATGGTCAAATGAAACCAAAGAAGAACTTTGTGGTAAAAACTAAACTCGTCGTGTTTGGAGGAGAAAGAATGCTGAGTTGTATCCAAAGAACACAATACCTACAGTGAAGCATGGGGGTGGAAACATCATTCTTTTGGCTGTTTTTTTTTTAGCTAAGGGACCAGGAAGACTGATCAGTGTAAAGGAAAGAATAAATGGGGCAATGTATTGTCTTGTATGTATTGCCTTCCATCAGCAAGGGCACTGAAGATGAAAAGTGGCTGGGTCTTTCAGCAGGACAATGATCCCAAACACACCACCCGAGCAATGAAGGAATGGCTTCGTAAGAAGCATTTAAAGGTCCTGGAGCAAGCTAGCCAGTCTCCAGATCTTAACCCCATAGAAAACCTTTGGAGGGAGTTTAAAGTCTGTGTTGCCCAGCGACAGCCCCAAAACATCACTGCTCTAGAGGAGATCTGCATGGAGGAATGGGCGAAAATACCAGCAACAGTGTGTGAAAATCTTGTGAAGACTTAATGTCAACAAAGGGTATATAACAAAGTATTGAGATCAACTTTTGTTAATGACCAAATGCTTACTTTCCACCATAATTTGCAAATAAATTCTTAAAAAAAAAAAATCAGACTGTGATTTTATGGATTTTTTTTTCTCATTATGTCTCTCATAGTTGAGGTATACCTATGATGAAAATTACAGGCTTATCTCATCTTTTTAAGTGGGAGAACTTGTACAATTGGTGGCTGACTAAATACTTTTTAGGAGCTTATCTTAGATTTTTATACATGGTGGGCACCACTTTTGGAAAAGTGACCACTGCTCAGATCATAGTGCACACACACAAAGCTCTCAGATAATAATCAATTATTTTTTAGATCCCAGTTTATTATATTCATCTGGTTGCTGTAAAGCAAATCCCTTAACTGCTGTTCTACAGCCCCTATGACCAGCCAGGAAAGGTCCTGTGAGTACGCCCTGCATCCCGTTCCCCGCCGCTAGCTGGTTGGGGACCGGACCGGGATGCCTGCTGAAATCATTCGGCGATCGCAGAAAATCGCATGTCAATTCAAACATGGATGTCGAGGGGAACGTGGGGAGAAGATGGAGACCGGTACCTGGAGGAGAAGATGTCTGGGAACGTCGCTGGAGACTGCTGGATCCTGGCTCAGGTAGGGAAACTACGGAGGGGTGGGGGGGGGGGAATGAAAGTGAAAGTAAAGTGATCTTTACTGTGGCAACCACTAGGAAGGCCAAACTGCAACTCCCAGCATGCCCAGACAGCCAATGGCTGTCTGGGCATGCTGGGCGTTGTAGTTTTGCAACATCTGGAGGGTCACAGTTTGGAGACCACTGTTACAGTGGTGCCCAAACGGTAGCCCTCCAGATGTTGCCAAACTACAACTGTCAGCATGCCTAGACTGCCCAGGCATACTGGGAGTTGTAGTTCTGTAACATCTGTCCCTTCAGATTTTGCAATTTTCATGAAATTTTTGAAAATTGCTGCTCTACTTTGAAGTCCTCAAATTTTTTCAAAAAGCTAAAATATGTCCATTTTATGATGCCAACATAAAGTGGACATATTGTATTTGTGAATAAAAATATAATGTATTTGGAATATCCATTTTCCTTACAAGTAGAGAGCTTCAAAGTTAGAAAAATTCAAAATTTTCATGAAATTTTGGTATTTTTCACCAAAAAAAAAAGGATGCAAGTAACGCCGAAAATGTACCACCAAAATAAAGTAGAATATGTCACGAAAAAACAATCTCAGAATCAGAATATTCGGTAAAAGCGTTTTCGAGTTATTAATTCGTAAAGCGACGGTGGTTAGAATTGCGAAAAAGGGCTCAGTCCTTAAGGTGAAAAAGGGATGCATCCTTAAGGGGTTAAATCTTCCCAGGATGGGAGAAGGAAGGGCAAAAAGGGGAAAGAACAATGTCCTTATTCATGTGAAAAGAGGAACCCACCTAGGGAATGAAGGAATCGGCCAGGGGAAAACCTTGTCCTTGTGGATAATTATATAGAAGGACTTGCAGAAAAGCGCCGCCAACTCAATCAACCTGCAAATGGGCATGATGGACTCAAAAAAATGACATTTCAGGAAAGAAGCAGACAAAGAATGTCGTGCAAGGGTTTAAAGGAAGAGCCCTGAAGCGAGTCAAGGGAAATATGGAGATCCCAGGGTTCAACCAAAGTACGAAAGGGAATTGCACCATGGCCACGCCCTGTAAAAAAAAAAGTCTTCAACTAAGAGCAGAGGGCGAGGGTGGAATGATAAAGGATAGGAAGGGTGGAAACCTGCACTTTCCAAAGTAGAGTGGCCCATCCCTGATCAATGCCCGGTTGAAGGATGGACAGAATCTTAGGAGTGAAGCACAGCACAGGGTGTAAACCATGGTGCTAAAACCACTTAAAAAAAAGCCTTTTACACTTGTGCTAGATTTTGGCAGACTGCAGTTTACAAGCCTGGTCTGGATGACAGGCCAAATCGGAAAAATCCCAATGAAGACACCGGGCAGCTTTTAACATTTACAACTTGCTCCTGGTGCCACGCTGGTGGTTCAGAAAGTCAACTGCAGTAAAGTTGTCGATCTGGATCCTGAAGAAGAGGAGGTCCACCAGACTAAAGAGATGGCCCGGAGTTCAAGAAAGTTGATGTGGAGACAAGATTCCTCCCAAGACCAACTCCCTGGGTTCGAGAGGGAACCGTATACTGCTCCTCACCTGGAAAGACTGGCATCTGTGATAATGACCAGCCGGTGGAGGGAGACGAAGGAACGACCCAACCAGAGGTAGGGGGACTCAAGACACAAGAGCAGCTTCAGATGGAAAAGGAGGGGGAGAAGAATCGATTTGTCCTGGGAAAGTGAAGACTTGCCCCAACACAACAGAACTGCTTACTGGGTGGGTGAGAGTAAAGCTGGGCAAAGAGTATGGCCTCAAAGGAAGATACCATCCTGGCCAGAACCTCCATGCAGAAGCCAGGGATGTGGAATTCCTATCGCCCGACGCCCGGGACATGCAGTTCCGGGGGCCGGGCAAGGGAATTTTTAAGGTCCTTAGCCCTGCTTCGGGCAAGCAGGGCCGGACCTGAAAGCCCCCGATAAGCACGGCAGCGCACCTCACAGCGGCGTTCACAGGGGAGTATGGAACTCCCGATTCGTGCCCTCTCCGAACTCTGCTGCTCCAGGCTGTTCTCAGTAGCCGGGGGCCGCCACTAATAGCCAGCATGTGGCGATCCCAATCGCCGCGGCTGGCTATTAACCCTTTAGATCGCCGCTGTCAAAGCTGACAGCGGCATCAAAAGAGAAATGTGAATGCTCCCTGGTGGGTTAATGGGGTGGATCGCCCCCCCTGCAGCGCGATCGCAGGGGGGCGATCCACTATAGAGGTAGCCAGAGGGTTTACCTCTATTCCCTGCTGTCCTGTGGCTCTGTCATTGATAGAGCCTGGCGGGACTAGGCTCTATCAATGGATCACAGAGTACACAGATTAATAGAGTTCAATAGAACTCTATTCATCTGTATGAGGAATCTAATGATTCCTCCTAAAAGTCCCCCAAGGGACTAATAAAGTGTTAAAAAAATAAAATAAAAGAAAATATTGTAATAAAAGTTTTAAAACACACACATTAACCCCTTCCATATTAAAAGTTCAAACTACCCCCTTTTCCTATATAAAAACATATAAACATCATAAAAATAAACATATTTGGTATCGCTGCGTGCGTAATTGTACAAACTATTAAAATATAACATTATATATCCCGTACGGTAAATGACAAAAAATAAATAAAAAATACCAAACCACTGAATTGCAATTTTTATAATATCCCAGAAAAAAAAAGTTAAAAGCGATTAAAAAGTCATATCAATACCAAAATGGTACCGATAAAAAAAACTAGATTATAGTGCAAAAAATTAGCCCTCATACATAAGGGGGAAAAAAAAGCTACAGGGGTCAGAAAATTACAATTTAAAAAAAGTTCAGAATATTTTTTTAATTAGTAAAACATGACGTAAACTATACAAATCTGGTATTGCTGTAATCAGCACGACCTGCAGTACCAAAATAGCATGTTCGCTCAACCACAAGGTGAATGGCGTAGAAAAGAAAACCAACAAATTTGCAAAATTATCTTTTTACTATTTCAATTTCACTTCACCAATATTTCTTTTTTTAAATTTCATTCGGAGCATATGTTATGGAACAATTAAAAGGTATCATTATAGTAGGTAGTTATGGCTATTCTAGGGCAAGGAGGGAAAACGACAGTGTAAAAGCCAAATTTGGCCCGGACAAGTGGATCGTCATGAAGGACAAGTAGATTTTGCTCCGTTTTAGTCCCATGGACAAGTAGTTTTTTACAAAATTTCCACACCCCTGCACTAGAAAGGCCGGTCGGCGGTCCCCATGGCATCTTCTGGTCAGGTCCCAGCCTCCATCTTCTCCCCCCATTTCTGCCCGACATCCAGGAGTGGGCATAACGGGGGTTGCCATGGCAACCCACTGTCCTGCGCTGCCATTGGTCAGAATCATTTCTGACCAAATACAGGGGATAGGAGGAGATCGCAGCACTGCGACCTCTCTCCTATCCCTCAGGATGATTGGGGCTGTCACTGACAGCTCCGATCATCCCTATTTTCTGCAATCGCCGACATGGGGGGGGGGGGGGTCTCAGGACCCCCCTCGGCGATGTGCCGGGATGCCTGCTGAATGATTTCAGCAGGCATTCCGGTCCCCGACCGGCTACTGGCGGGAACCGGAATTCCCACGGGCGTATGCATATGCCCCACGTCCTTAAGGACTAGGGATGCAGGGCGCCCGGCGTCCTGATGAGGTTAAAAAATAAATTAAAAGTACAGTATTTGCTACTATGTAGCTAAAATGGCACAGTTGGTTATTGCTACTATGTAGCTGCTGTAGCACGATTCTTCAATACTCTGTAAAATTTAAGGTGGTGCCCTGTAGAGCAAAAGCAGCACAATAGTATACAGTTCGCTACAAAGTAGTTAATCTAGTTTGTAGTGATGGCTTGGAAGGATGTATCATTGCCTCCTCTAGCCCGGTGGATAGCCCTAATCAACAAATATGTCCCCTTGTACCATGCACTTTATGTCAGAAGGAGATGACCCAAAAAATGTGACAAAATCTGGTTGCCTTGGTTATTGTTGGATGTCTCTGCTGACCCCCTAGTTCGGGGAGCCTCTCAGACGTAGCCTGGCTAGATGGGAATAGCAGCTCCTGGGGTGTGTATGGATATGTGTGTTCGAATGAACTTGTCTGTGGTGTAGTCTTCATGTGCTGTTGTTTTCGGTCGGCCTACTCTCTCCCTGACTACTTCTATTCGTTTCAATTTATACAGCTGTTCCTCTGACATGATCGTGTCGGGGTGCGGAAGGGGAGGGTCTTCTGGCACTGTTTTTCTAATTGTTGTTTTGTTGATTGATTAACCCCTTAAGGACCAGGGCATTTTATACCTTAAGGACCGGAGCGTTTTTTGCAATTCTGACCACTGTCACTTTAAACATTAATAACTCGAATGCTTTTAGTTATCATTCTGATTCAGAGATTGTTTTTTCGTGACATATTCTACTTTAACTTAGTGGTAAAATTTTATGGTAACTTGCATCCTTTCTTGGTGAAAAATCCCAAAATTTGATGAAAAAAATGAAAATTTTGCATTTTTCTAACTTTGAAGCTCTCTGCTTGTAAGGAAAATGGATATTCAAAATATATATTTTTTGGGTTTACATATACAATATGTCTACTTTATGTTTGCATCATAAAATTTATGAGTTTTTACTTTTGGAAGACACCAGAGGGCTTCAAAGTTCAGTAGCAATTTTGAAATTTTTCACAAAATTTTCAAACTCACTATTTTTCAGGGACCAGTTCAGTTTTGAAGTGGATTTGAAGGGTCTTCATATTAGAAATACCCCATAAAAGACCCCATTATTAAAACTACACCCCCTAAAGTATTCAAAAAAACATTCAGTAAGTGTATTAACCCTTTAGGTGTTTCACAGGAATAGCAGCAAAGTGAAGGAGAAAATTCAAAATCTTCATTTTTTACACTCGCATGTTCTTGTAGACCCAATTTTTGAATTTTTGCAAGGGATAAAAAGGAGAAAATTTTTACTTGTATTTGAAACCCAATTTCTCTCGAGTAAGCACATACCTCATATGTCTATGTTAATTGTTCGGCGGGCGCAGTAGAGGGCTCAGAAGGGAAGGAGCGACAAATGGTTTTTGGGGGGCATGCCGCATTTAGGAAGCCCCTATGGTGCCAGGACAGCAAAAAAAACACATGGCATACCATTTTGGAAACTAGACCCCTCAGGGAACGTAACAAGGGGTAAAGTGAACCTTAATACCCTACAGGTGATTCACGACTTTTGCATATGTAAAAAAAAATATATATTTTTTTTACCTAAAATGCTTGGTTTCCCAAAAATTTTACATTTTTAAAAAGGGTAATAGCAGAAAATACCCCCCAAAATTTGAAGCCCAATTTCTCCCGATACAGAAAACACCTCGCATGGGGGTGAAAAGTGCTCTGCTGGTGCACTACAGGTCTCAGAAGAGAAGGAGTCACATTTGGCTTTTTGAAAGCAAATTTTGCTCTGGGGGCATGCCGGATTTAGGAAGCCCCTATGGTGCCAGAACAGCAAAAAAAAAACACATGGCATACCATTTTGGAAACTGGACCCCTCGGGGAACGTAACAAGGGGTAACGTGAACCTTAATGCCCTACAGGTGTTTCACGACTTTTGCATATGTAAAAAAAAAAATTATTTTTTACCTAAAATGCTTGGTTTCCCAAAATTTTTACAATTTTAAAAAGGGTAATAGCAGAAAATACCCCCCAAAATTTGAAGCCCAATTTCTCCCGATTCAGAAAACACCCCATATGGGTGTGAAAAGTGCTCTGCTGGCGCACTACAGGTCTCAGAAGAGAAGGAGTCACATTTGGCTTTTTGAAAGCGAATTTTGCTCTGGGGGCATGCCGCATTTAGGAAGCCCCTATGGTGCCAGGACAGCAAAAAAAAAACACATGGCATACCATTTTGGAAACTAGACCCCTCGGGGAACGTAACAAGGGGTAATTTGAACCTTAATACCCTACAGGTGTTTCACGACTTTTGCATATGTAAAAAAATATATATTTTTTTTACCTAAAATGCTTGTTTTCCCAAAAATTTTACATTTTTTAAAAGGGTAATAGCAGAAAATACCCCCAAAAATTTGAAGCCCAATTTCTCCCGAGTACGGCGATACCCCATATGTGGCCCTAAACTGTTGCCTTGAAATACGACAGGGCTCCAAAGTGAGAGCGCCATGCGCATTTGAGGCCTAAATTAGGGACTTGCATAGGGGTGGACATAGGGGTATTCTACGCCAGTGATTCCCAAACAGGGTGCCTCCAGCTGTTGTAAAACTCCCAGCATGCCTGGACAGTCAACGGTTATCTGGCAATACTGGGAGTAGTTGTTCTGCAACAGCTGGAGGCTCCGTTTTGGAAACAGTGGCGTACCAGACGTTTTTCATTTTTATTGGGGAGGGGGGTTGTATAGGGGTATGTGTATATGTAGTGTTTTTTACTTTTTATTTTATTTTGTGTTAGTGTAGTGTAGTGTTTTTAGGGTACAGTCGCACGGGCGGGGGTTCACAGTAGTTTCTCGCTGGCAGTTTGAGCTACGGCAGAAAATTTGACGCAGCTCAAACTTGCAGCCGGATACTTACTGTAATCCTCCGCCCATGTGAGTGTACCCTGTACGTTCACATTGGGCGGGGGGAACATCCAGCTGTTGCAAAACTACAACTCCCAGCATGTACGGTCTATCAGTGCATGCTGGGAGTTGTAGTTTTGCAACCACTGGAGGCTCCGTTTTGGAAACAGTGGCGTACCAGACGTTTTTCATTTTTATTGGGGAGGGGGGCTGTGTAGGGGTATGTGTATATGTAGTGTTTTTTACTTTTTATTTTATTGTGTGTTAGTGTAGTGTAGTGTTTTTAGGGTACAGTCACACAGTAATTTCTCGCTGGCAGTTTGAGCTGCGGCAGAAATTTTGCCGCACCTCAAACTTGCAGCCGGATACTAACTGTAATCCTCCGCCCATGTGAGTGTACCCTGTACGTTCACATTGGGGGGTGAACATCCAGCTGTTGCAAAACTACAACTCCCAGCATGTACGGTCTATCAGTGCATGCTGGGAGTTGTAGTTTTGCAACAGCTGGAGGCACACTGGTTGTGAAACACCGAGTTTGGTAACAAACTCAGTGTTTTGCAACCAGTGTGCCTTCAGCTGTTGCAAAAGCTACAACCCCCAGCATGTACGGACAGCGGAAGGGCATGCTGGGTGTTGTAGTTATGCAACAGCTGGAGGCATACTACTTTGGCTGGGGATGCTGGGGATTGTAGTTATGCAACAGCTGGAGACACACTGGTTTACTACTTAACTCAGTGTGCCTTCAGCTGTTGCAAAACTACAACTCTCAGCAGTCACCGACAGCCAACGGGCATGCTGGGAGTTGTAGTTATGCAACCACCAGATGCACCACTACAACTCCCAGCATGCACTTTAGCTGATTGTGCAAGCTGGGAGTTGTAGTTACACAACAGCTGAAGGTACACTTTTCCATAGAAAGAATGTGCCTCCAGCTGTTGCAAAACTACAAGTCCCAGCATGCCCATAAGGGCATGCTGGGAGTTGTGGTGGTCTGCCTCCAGCTGTTGCATAACTACAGCTCCCAGCATGCCCTTTTTGCATGCTGGGAGCTGTTGCTAAGCAACAGCAGGAGGCTGTCACTCACCTCCAACGATCCTCGCCGCACAGGTCAGTCCCTCGTCGTCTCCGCCGCCGCCGCTGCTCCTGGGGCCCCGATCCCAACAGGGGCGCCGGGGATCGGGGTCCCCAGCACCCGGGGTGCACGTCCCGCACCCGCTCACGTCCTCCGGAAGAGGGGCGGAGCGGGTTGCGGGAGTGACACCCGCAGCAGGCGCCCTGATTGGTCGGCCGGTAATCTGGCCGACGAATCAGGGCGATCGTGAGGTGGCACCAGTGCCACCTCACCCCTGCTGGCTCTGGCTGATCGGGGCCGTCTCTGACGGCCCCGATCAGCCAATAATTCCGGGTCACCGGGTCACTGGAGACCCGATTGACCCGGAATCCGCCGCAGATCGCTGGACTGAATTGTCCAGCGATCTGCGGCCATCGCCGACATGGGGGGTCATAATGACCCCCCTGGGCGATATGCCCCGATGCCTGCTGAACGATTTCAGCAGGCATCGGGGACCGGCTCCGCTCCAGATGGTTGCGGGGGGCCGGTAAAACACATGACGTTCTCATACGTCATGTGTCCTTAAGGACTCGGAAATGGAGACGTATGAGAACGTCATGTGTCCTTAAGGGGTTAAAAATGTATAAAAAATATATTTAAAAAAAAAGTTGCTAATTTAGTTGCAAAATGAAAGTCAGTGCTACACTGTAGCTATATTTATAGGAGCGTTATGCGCTCGGGCAATCAACTGGAAGCAAAAGCAAGATCCTTGACACTTCTAAACACACAGTCTGGGCCTATGCCCTTTATTTTTCCAATATAATAACTCCTGTGGAGAAAAGATGCAAGGGACACTTCCCCGTTCAGCCGATTGTAGTTTTGTTCAGTTCCTCAGCTCTACCACCTGCAGGACTTAAAGCTCAGTAGGGCTGTTGCTCACAGCAAGTCTCTGCAGGGGAGCATGGGGAATCGGGATGGGGAGAGCACGCTTCTGGGTGAAAAAGACACTCAGTTTGAATTCTGTCCAATTTCGCTTGTGCAAGATGTTGTTGATAGATGTTTAGTGTAATGATCACTTAGGGAGGATCACAGAGGTTCACTCAAGACGCGTTTCAGGAGGCACCTCTTTAATCAGGGGCTTCAGCATGCACCCAGTTGTTGTGGCCTAGCCCTAACAAAGCCAGAGATCAAGGAGACCGGACCACTGGAGAAGAAAAATGGCTAGTGGCAAAGTAATGCGACAACCCCTGGTAGTTGAGGCCTAGCACTGACAAAACCAGGGACCAAAATAGGCCAGACTGCCCAGAAAGGAGGGGGATAGCAGAAGAGAGTTGTGGCCCACCCCCTACAGCCATGGTCTAGTGAGGGGGAGGCCGGGTCTAAAGTTTGCCAGTGCAATTCATGAGAAATATATAGTCAGAAAATAAAATAAAGAAAAAAAATGTTTCAGTATCTAGTTTTAGTAAATAAAAAAATATTGCTGTACATTCTCTTCAACATTATACTAAACACACTAATAGATGTATAGATAATGTATTGGGAAAAGAAAAAAAATTACCTGTCCACCAAAATTAAAGGCCAGCTGTAAAATACCTTCAGCAAGACGTTTACTGCTTACATCTAAAGATGGTAAAGACTTTCTATCATTACCGGCAGATATGCCCTTATAAACCACTGAAAGGAGTTTGGAACCAACAGAAAATCCAAGACCTGTGACCTAAGAGCAAAACATGCATGTTAAAGACAGAAGTGTACAGTAAAAGTATTAAATTGCAATGAAATACTTTTAGTTTTGAATCAAGGCATCATAGTTATGTCTTAACAAAAGCTTGCTACCAATTTAAGAGGTAAAAAAACATATTGCAGTGCAAAAAAATTTAATGATTAGAATATTTTTTAATGTTTGAGAATATGTATCAGTGAGTTTTAATTGTTCATAAGCACAATAATGTATCTTCCTTATTTTGAGACTGAAGTAAGATAAACATAAGTCCCTGCAACTGCCCCATTCAGGTGTGCAGGGCTTGCTTGCAGAAACCTATGTGCTTGTCACCGAGGCATGCCCATAAAGCCAGTGAGATTAACAAAACTAATTTTCAGTTGAAGAAATTTCTGTGACAATACCATTGCATGTAAATGCACCTTTAGTGTATATTCATACTACAGGGTGGGCCATTTATATGGATATTCCTTAATAAAATGGGAATGGTTGGTGATATTAACTTCCTGTTTGTGGCATTTAAGTATATGTGAGGGGGGAACTTTTCAAAATGGGTGGTGACCATTTTGAAGTCGGCCATTTTGAATCCAACTTTTGTTTTTTCAATAGGAAGAGGGTCATGTGACACATCAAACTTATTGGGAATTTCACAAGAAAAAACAATGATGTGCTTGGTTTTAACGTAACTTTATTCTTTCATGAGTTATTTACAAGTTTCTGACCACTTATAAAATGTGTTCAATGTGCTGCCCATTGTGTTGGATTGTCAATGCAACCCTCTTCTCCCACTCTTCACACACTGATAGCAACACCGCAGGAGAAATGCTAGCACAGGCTTCCAGTGTCCTTTGTTTCAGGTGCTGCAAATCTCATATCTTCACAGCATAGACAATTGCCTTCAGATGACCCCAAAGATAAAAGTCTAAGGGGGTCAGATCAGGAGACCTTGGGGGCCATTCAAGTGGCCCACGACGACCAATCCACTTTCCAGGAAACTGTTCATCAAGGAATGCTCGGACCTGACACCCATAATGTGGTGGTGCACCATCTTGCTGGAAAAACTCAGGGAACGTGCCGGGTACCAGCATTCCTAGATTAACAGTTTCCTGGAAAGTGGATTGGTCGTCGTGGGCCAGTTGAATGGCCCCCAAGGTCTCCCGATCTGACCCCCTTAGACTTTTATCTTTGAGGTCATCTGAACGCAATTGTCTATGCTGTGAAGATACGAGATGTGCAGCACCTGAAACTACGGATACTGGAAGCCTGTGCTAGCATTTCTCCTGCGGTGTTGCTATCAGTGTGTGAAGAGTGGGAGAAGAGGGTTGCATTGACAATCCAACACAATGGGCAGCACATTGAACACATTTTATAAGTGGTCAGAAACTTGTTAATAACTCATGAAAGAATAAAGTTACGTTAAAACCAAGCACATCATTATTTTTCTTGTGAAATTCCCAATAGGTTTGATGTGTCACATGACCCTCTTTCTATTGAAAAAACTAAAGTTGGATTCAAAATGTCCGACTTCAAAATGGCCGTCATGGTCACCACCCATCTTGAAAAGTTTCCCCCCCTCACATATACTAATGCGCCACAAACAGGAAGTTAATATCACCAACCATTCCCAATTTATTAACCCCTTAAGGACGCAGGACGTAAATGTACGTCCTGGTGAGGTGGTACTTAACGCACCAGGACGTACATTTACGTCCTAAGCATAACCGCGGGCATCGGAGCGATGCCCGTGTCATGCGCGGCTGATCCCGGCTGCTAATCGCAGCCAGGGACCCGCCGGCAATGGCCGACGCCCGCGATCTCGCGGGCGTCCGCCATTAACCCCTCAGGTGCCGGGATCAATACAGATCCCGGCATCTGCGGGAGTTCGCGATTAAAATGAACGATCGGATCGCCCGCAGCGCTGCTGCGGGGATCCGATCATTCATAACGCCGCACGGAGGTCCCCTCACCTTCCTCCGTGCGGCTCCCGGCGTCTCCTGCTCTGGTCTGTGATCGAGCAGACCAGAGCAGGAGATGACCGATAATACTGATCTGTTCTATGTCCTATACATAGAACAGATCAGTATTAGCAATCATGGTATTGCTATGAATAGTCCCCTATGGGGACTATTCAAGTGTAAAAAAAAATGTAAAAAAATGTAAAAGTAAAAGTAAAAAAAAAGTGAAAAATCCCCTCCCCCAATAAAAAAGTAAAACGTCCGTTTTTTCCTATTTTACCCCCAAAAAGCGTAAAAAACATTTTTTATAGACATATTTGGTATCGCCGCGTGCGTAAATGTCCGAACTATTAAAATAAAATGTTAATGATCCCGTACGGTGAACGGCGTGAACGAAAAACATTTTAAAAAGTCCAAAATTCCTACTTTTTTAATACATTTTATTAAAAAAAAAATTATAAAAAATGTATTAAAAGTTTTTTATATACAAATGTGGTATCAAAAAAAAGTACAGATCATGGCGCATAAAATGAGCCCCCATACCGCCACTTATACTGAAAAATAAAAAAGTTATAGGTCATCAAAATAAAGGGATTATAAACGTACTAATTTGGTTAAAAAGTTTGTGATTTTTTTTAAGCGCAACAATAATATAAAAGTATATAATAATGGGTATCATTTTAATCGTATTGACCCTCAGAATAAAGAACACATGTCATTTTTACCAGAAATTGTACGGCGTGAAAACAAAACCTTCCAAAATTTTAATTTCCCCACAAAAATAGTGTTTTTTGGTTGCGCCATACATTTTATGATATAATGAGTGATGTCATTACAAAGGACAACTGGTCACGCAAAAAATAAGCCCTCATACTAGTCTGTGGATGAAAATATAAAAGAGTTATGATTTTTAGAAGGCGAGGAGGAAAAAATGAAAACGTAAAAATTAAATTGTCTGAGTCCTTAAGGCCAAAATGGGCTGAGTCCTTAAGGGGTTAAGGTGTATCCATATAAATGGCCCACCCTGTAAATTCATACAGTATACTGTGCATATTGATGCTGTGTTCAGTCATTTTGTTTACATCTACAGCTTTAAATACTGCACTTAAAATATGCCCAGTAAACTGTTCATGTGAATACACCCTTAGGTTACTCCCCAGATGTGATGAAAAGAACATGAAGCTGCAGATTTTTTGGCGCAAAGTTCAATGTAAATTTAATGACTGAACACAGCTTCAAATCTGCAGCTTTAAATCCTGTGCATCATATATGTGCAGGATGCTGTACGTGTGAGTATACCCTAATGCAGCATCTGTGATTTTTACTTGGGTTCCTTACCTGTGCATGCAAAGTGGAATTTAACAACTGTGACCTGTAAAGCTGATTACATGCAGATAGTGTGGCACGCAACTTAACACTTTCATATCGTGTATCTGGATCATACAATTTAACAGCACACAGATCTTCAATCCTGCCATGGTTAAGAAAAAAGAGAATTTGAAGTGAGTTAAAAAGAAGAGCATTAAAGAGATACATATATTTTATTATTTCAGTAAATTTTACCCTGCATACTATCTAATAAAACAAATGATATTTACCGCTCCAATGTAATTTTTTTCTGAAAACAAACGTCCAAAGTTCTCTTGTATGGCGATTTTGCTACTGCCTTCAGAAACTGAACACACACATCTGGAAGGTTCTTCATCACTTGAACATCTGCTGTATTGAACCCTATATCTGATGGATCACATACAGTAATCGCTGTTAAGTCCCAAAGGAAATCAGTCAGAAGTTCATTCTCAAGATTCTATAAAATAGAAAAAGTTATATTAAATAAAAATGTTATTGTTATATTTAAAACAAGTTCAACTTCCTATTTTACTTTAAAGTTAATATAAATAACCAAAAGTAAAGACCTTAACCCCTTAAAGGGTTACTCCCGTGGTAAACTTTTTTTTTTTTTTTTAATCAACTGGTGCCAGAAAGTTAAACAGATTTGTAAATCACTTCTATCATAAAATCTTAATCCTTCCAGTACTTTTTAGGGAATGTTTACTAAAGAGAAATAAAAAAAAAATTCATTTCCTCTGATTTCATGACCACAGTTGCTCTCTGCTGACCTCTGCTGCCCATTTTAGGAACTGTCCAGAGCAGCATATGTTTGCTATGGGGATTTTCTCCTGCTCTTGACAGTTCCTAAAATGGACAGCAGAGGTCAGCAGAGAGCACTGTGGTCATGACATCAGAGGAAATGCATTCCTTTTTTGGATTTCTCTTTAGTATACAGCCCCTAAAAAGAGCTGGAAGGATTACGATTATTTTTTTTTTTTTTTAATAGAAGTGATTTACAAATCTGTTTTACTTTCTGGCACCAGTTGATTAAAAAAAAAAAGTTTTACACAGGAGTACCACTTTAAGGACAAAGCCCATTTTCACCTTAACCCCTTGACGACGCCGGACGTAAATGTACTTCCTGGTGAGCTGGTACTTAAAGCACCAGGACGTACATTTACATCCTATACATAACCGTGAGCATCGGAGCGATGCTCGGGTCATGCGCGGCAGGTCCCGGATGCTGATGGCAGCCAGGGACCGGCCGCTATCGTGCGGATGTCTGCCATTAACCCCTCAGATGCCGTGATCAATACAGATCACTGCATCTGCAGCATTGCGGTCACTAAAATGGATGATCGGATCGCTCGCAGCGCTGCCGCGGCGATCCGATCATCCAGAGCAGCAGATGGAGGTCCCCTCACCTGCCTCCGCTGCCTTCCACGGGTCTTCTGCTCTGGTCTGCGATAGGTATAACAGTATTAGCAATCGAAGTGTAAAAATAAAAGTAAAAAAAAAAAGGAAAAACATTTTGAAAAACCCCCTCCCCCTATAAAAACATAAATTGTTAAATTTTCCCTATTTCACCCCCAAAAAGTGTAAAAATATAAAAAAAATATTTTATATACATATTTGGTATCGCCGCGTGCGTAAATATCTGAACTATTAAAATAAAATGCTAATGATACCGTACAGTGAACGGCGTGAACATAAAAAAAAAAAAAGTCCAAAATAGCTGCTTTTTTTAAATAACATTTTAGTCCAAAACAAATTAATAAAAAAAATGTATTAAAAGTTTTAAATAAGCAAATATGGTATAAATAAAAAGTAC
This sequence comes from Hyla sarda, assembly GCF_029499605.1. NCBI lineage: Eukaryota > Metazoa > Chordata > Amphibia > Anura > Hylidae > Hyla > Hyla sarda. Next base: position 282,769,811 of record NC_079193.1, read on the forward strand.
AGATAACGGCGCAAAAAATGAGCCCTCATACCGCCGCTTATACAGAAAAATGAAAAAGTTATAGGTCTTCAAAATAGGGGGATTTTAAATGTACTAATTTGGTTAAACAGTTTTTTTAAATTAGTAGACAAACACACCAGAATTACAGCTTTCAAAATACAAATAATACCGGTCCGGGGACCAGATGGAACTCAAACAATGTACATTGGCACAAATGTAAAGTAGAGAGGTGAATAACAGGTCTGCATAAAAATGTTCAATACAAGAGCGGCCGTTGGCCACAAAGTACAGAATAATGAAACTTAGGCAAAAGTAAGTTGAGAGTGGCCGACGCCTGCAGATAAATCAGACAGAGGATTTTTAATACAGCGACAGACAATGAGTCATATCAGGGCAATGGTGGGATGACACGGGTCCCACAGGGAATTAAAACTATCTACCGTATCCTCTCTGGCAGCGGACAGCTTTTCATACAGTAAAATTAGGTTAATACTAGAGATAACCTCCCTCAATCTCAAAAATGTTTGCTTCCATTGAGAGGCAATATGTATCCTAGCTGCCAGTAGAATATATTGTGCAAGTCTTAATATCTTGTATCGCATCCTATTGGGTCTACAGCCTAGCAGGCAGGTGTCCTAGGAACACGTACAGATAAAACGGAATCAAGAAGGTCTAACACTTGTGTCCAAAACGCAGAAACTATTGGACAAGACCACCATGTATGGTAGATCGTACCCCTCATACTACAAGCACGGAAACATAGTGGCGATACTGAAAGGTAAATAATATGTAATCTCACTGGTACCAAATAGGTCCGGTGGAGGACTTTGAGGGCCGTCTCCATTAAGGACACCTGCCAGCTACCCCTACCCAGAACCGTACACCCATCACACCATTGCGTAATAGTCATGGTAGTGTGTAAACCGCTTTCCCATGCTAACATAAATCTCAGCTTGGTATCAGCAGGCGGAGCATTTAAATGGGAGCAGAGCAAAGATAGCAAACCTGGTATATCAGGAGAGCGAGTTTAAAAGAAGGTGGGGTGAGAAGGTTGAGAATGAAAAGACTGGGGTCGGAGAAAGTTAAAAATCTGAAATGCTCTAAATAATTCACTATCAGGAACAGCATGAGTCAGTCGGAAGGTTTCAAACGTAGGAAGTATATTTCTCGTAAGGAAATCATACAACCGGACAAGTGGACCACATGAAAGCGGCGTAAGAGTACGGCACCGTCAAGGAGTTCTCCAGGGACACTTAGGGGCACCCGTGGAGAGATAGGGCAAAGCCAGCTGGGCTAGGCAGGCTGCGTAGTAGTAGTTCCCGGGGACCGACAAACCACCCAACTTTCTATTGAAGTGCATCACTTTCTTAGCTATTCTGGGTCTCTTAGAAGCCCAAATATATTTTAGTACATCGTTTTGTAAGGAGAGGAGGTCCGAATTAACAATAGGGATGGGAAGGGTACGAAAAAGATAAAAAAGTTTCAGTAATATAACCATTTTAATAACATTAACCCTCCCCAGCCAAGACAGATAAGGGTAAGACCAAGTTGCCAGATCAGTTCTAATAGAGCGATAGAGTGGAGTATAGTTACTACCATACAGCGAGGATAAGGATGGAGTAAGTTTTATGCCAAGATAAGGAAGGCCACTAGAAGAGTCCTGAAATCTAAAATTAAGAGAGATGAGCTGCTGCATAGAGGGCGGGACATTACAATAAAGGATCTCCGATTTACTAACATTAACAGTCAATCCCGAGTGGGTTGAAAAGTCAGAAAGAATAGCAAAAAGATTTGCAGTGTCAGGAAGAGGTAATCCGTAAACAAATTTACTTTATACTCCGCATCCGTGAGCATTACCCTTCTTACACTAGGGTGGTCTCTAATGGGCCGTAAAGGGCTCCATAATGAGGGCAAACAATGCCGGGGTCAAAGGACATCCCTGGCGAGTGCCCCGACCTATCCTCAGAGGGAGAAGGGCGGTTGAAGGCAACTTTAAAAACGCTGTTGGGGATGAGTAAATATGTCTTAAAACCTGAACAAAAGGACCTGAGAACCCAAACTTTGAAAGCACCGCAAACAGATACTGCCAAGAAACACAAATGCCTTTTCTATATCAAGCGATAAGACTGCCAAAGGAGTTTTCAAGGTGTTCGCCCAATGGATGAGGTTCAACACCTTTCTAATATTATCAGGGGCCTGGCGTCAAGGCACAAAACCAATCTGATCTCGGTCAATAAAGGAAGGCAGATATCTGTTTAAACGGGCTGCCAGAATAGAGGTTAACAGTTTGGAGTCTACATTAAGTAGAGAGATAGGGCGATAATTAGCTGTATGGATAGGGTCTTTATTAGGTTTAGGCAGTATGGTAATTAGCACATCTAAGAATTCAGGGGGAAGGGGATCAGAGGACCTAAGAGAATTAAAAAGGGCCACCAGATGAGGAACAAGTTGTGGGGCAAATTTCTTATAGTAAGCAGCCGACAAGCCATCAGGGCCAGGGGATTTACCAAATTTCAATCTAGTTAGAGCTAGGGTCACCTCCTCAGGGGTCAGTGGGGCATTTAGAACCTCCCTGGCATCAGAAGAGAGTTGCGGAAGGGAAATGGAAGAAAGGTAATGAGTAAGTGTAGAAGGAAAGGAAGAAAGATGGGAAGGTTCAGTATATAGATTCGTGTAATATGAATGAAATGCAGAATATATTCGGTCAGCGTGGGGCAAGCAGACACCAGGGTGCAGCTGGAGGCTATGGACCCCGTTAGTCGAAGTCGTTTTTTTTAACATAGCCAACAAATGGTCAGGCTTATTGGCAATTTGTAATAAGTAGCTTTAGTCCACCTCAGCGCTTTTTCAACCACTGTCGATTGGAGAGTATCCAACTGGATCCTGGTGTCCTGAAGCTGCCTAAAAAGGTAAGGTGTAGGATCCTGTTGGTGTGCAAAGAGTAAACTATGTATTTAGCCTCCAATGCCCGCTGAGTCTCAGTCCGATCACGCTTGATGCCATTGGCTAAGGAAATAATGCGACCTCTGACAAATGACTTATGAGAGAGCCACACCCATTTAGGATTAGAGTCAGGGGTGACATTTGTTGAAAAGAACAAGCTATGGTCCTCCTCAAGCTGTCTCTTTACTCTAGGCATTGTCAAAAGCGATTCATTGAGTCGCCACCTGAAAGGGTAGGTAAGAGGGCACATAAAATTGAGGGCCACCAGGACCATGTCATGATTTGACCAGGTTGAAGGAACATGTCGGGCATAAAGCAGTTGCGGGGTAATGTGAGAATTCAACAATATCCAATCTATTCTAGCATAATGAAGTTGTGCTGGGGAGTAATATGAATAGCCACGAGCATTACCATTGAACTCTCACCACGCATCCACTAGTAAACCCTCCTTAAAAAGAGAGGACAGTAGCTTCTGTTGAGTCCCAGAAGCGATCCAGTTTCCCATTATAGATCATATTAAAGTCCCCAGCCCAAATCAAATGTCGTAGGTCAGAGGCACAACAACTTCACAAAGTACTTGGAAAAACCGTAGTGGAGAGTCGGTGGGAGCATAATAATTAACCATACATAGTGTCTTATCATAAAGAGAGCCCAACAGGATAAGATATCTGCCCTCCGGGTCAGTCATGACCTCTTGCACCTGAAAGGGAAAAGAGTTATGCAAAACAATCATAACACCCCTACATTTAGTCTCATAGGTGGACATGTAATATTGAGTAAACATTTTGTGAAAAAAGGGTAAAGAGGTAAAAGAGCAGGAGAGGAGAAGGGCAAGGAACGAAAAGGGAAGAAGAATAAAAGAAATAGAAGGAAGAGGGTGAAGGAAACAAGGTCCAGATAAGGGAAAGAGATTAAGAAAAGGGTAAGAAAGGAAGAGGGAAAGAAAGGGATAGTATCCTCCATCTAAGGAGAAAAGAAAAGATAAAAAACATTCCTAGGAGGGGAGAACCACATTCTAGAAAAAGAAAAACCCCAATACAGTGTCCAGGGCAGCAAAAGCGTTAAAAAAAGAGTAATTTCCCAGAAATAGGGTTCGAATGAGACAGAAAGTTCCTGCCGAGTATCCGCAACGAAGCCAGGTCAGCGTGGATGATCTGTCCTAAGGAAAATGAAGATCAACTGGATAGCGTCTCTCAGAGGGATCAGCTTCCCAAGGGAACCTCATCAACTCGTCCAGGAAGGCCATGGGCCATGACGATCTCTGACAACAGGAGTCCAAGATCTGATTGAACGGCTTGCACGCTGCGGTAAAGGTGGAGGGTCCACAAGAGCAATCTAGTCCTTACTGAGAATGTCCCCAGCCTCAGGGTACATTTTCACCGCATGCAGCTTGCCAAGCAATTGAAAAGATAAAGAAATAGGGAAATCCTACCGATAGCGAACACCCTCTCTTTGTAGCGCCTGGGTAATCGGCCTAAATTCTCTGCATCTTGCCACGGTTGTAGGGGCTAAATCAGAATATAGATGTAAAGAGAGTGCCATGCCCGGGAGCACCAGAGTATTCCTGGCAGCTTGGAGCAGAACATCTCGCACTTCTGGGTAACGCAGCTTTAAAATTACGTCCCTGGGGGTCTCTGGGTTTTTGGGCTTGGCTATGGCCCGGTGAATTCTGTCAAACCTGAGCATCTCAGGTTCTAACTGCGGGACCATGTCGTTAAAAAAAAGCAGAAATAGTCTTACTCAGGTCCACGATTTCCTCCGTGAGTCGTCGGATACGTAGATTTGCCCTCCGTGAGCTATTCTCGAGGTCTTCTAGTTTCAACTCCAGAACCCGGAGCTGTGCTGCGTGGCCATCAAGATCATGGTGGTCTGCCTCCACTGCATTGGTAAGTTCATCCAGCTTGGCCTCGGAGTCCGCCACCCTCTGACCCAAATCTTGGAGTTAGGAGGAGATTTCGGACACTGCTTTAGCCAGGGATTTCTGAAACATGTCCTTTATATTGTGGTACATAGCCGCGGGAGTCAGGTCCGCCAATGCAGGGGCCCTCCTCTTCATCAGAGCGGTGCAGCGGTGAGGCAGCGCAGGAGTCCGCCATCTTAGAGCTATGCCCCTCTTGGAAGATATCGGGGATAGACTGGGATAGATGCTGAGACAGTTTCTGGTTCCTCTTCCTAGAGGAGCAAGACATGTTCCTCTCCATGTAGATATAAGTTTCTGCCAGGTAGGAGCCGAATTCGGCGCTGCAGAGGGCTGAGGATCTCCGGTCAGTGCTGAGCTCACATCAGGTGCTGCCTAGCTGTGAGCCGCGCGCATGCGCCCTATCATCATGGGTATCATTTTAACCATCAAACAATGAAGCTTTATTGATTGCTCAAAGAAACAGGCAAAATCAGCACATAAAAATATAAACAGAAGGTTCGAAAACCTCAGAATAACAGTAACAAGTAGGTCACATAAAAAAAAAAAAAAAGGAAAAAGGTAAGTATCAGCAAAAGAGATCCATGCAGATAAAATACATGTAGCGGTAATAGCCATACAACGTAAGACAGGAATACCAAATTATCCATACCCAGTAGAAACCCCCCCCCCCCCCAACTCCCCACCCCCAACCCACTAACCAACCCCCCTCCCCCCCCCACCTCCCGTCATCCCGAATATCAGTACAAGGAGAAATTATGCGTCATATTAGGGCAATGTGGGGAAGTAAGCCAAGGTTCCCATACTAAGTTAAATCTATCTACCAAGTCTTCACGGATTGCCGTCAACTTTTCATTCAACATAATGGCATTGATTCTATCTATCACCACCGAGAGAGATAGGACAGGCTGTTTCCACTGCGCTGCAACATGTATCCTTGTCGCCATTAGAATATAATGGGACAACTTAAAGACCCTAAATGGCATCCTCGATGGTTTGAGGCTCAAGAGGCAAAAGGCAGGGGTACGAGGCACCCCGACCTCCAGCATCGAGGTCATTATGTCCAAAATTTGAGTCCCTAACACGGATACAGTGGGGAAACTCCACCAGGTGTGAAACATCGTACCTCTAGCCCCACAGCCCCTAAAGCACAGAGGGGAAACTGAAGGATATATTCGATGGAGTCTAGTAGGGACCTTATAGGTACGGTGAAGTATCTTCAGAGATGTTTCCAACAAGGAGATCTGCCAACCACCCTTACTAATAGTAGTGCAGCAGTCTCTCCATTGTGAGGCAGAAAGCGTGGAGTGAATGTCCCCTTCCCACTCAATCATGTATTTTAACTTTTTATCCGGGGGAGGAGCGTTAAAGTGTGAATAAAGTATTGAGAGGAGACCTGGTGCGTTAGAGGAGTATAACATATGTCTCTCAAACGAGGTAGGTATAACTGAAGAGTTACGATGAATATGGGACTTATAGAAAGAGACAATCTGACAGGCCCGGAACCTCTCCCTCGGTGGAACTTCATGTCGTAAGCACAGGGAATCTAAGGACGGCAACATTTGGCCTACTAAAAAATGATGCAGGTACCTCAATCCCTTACTCAGCCACCAGTGAAAGGAAGTAGAATTTAAGCCAGGGGGAAAAGAAGGATTGGAAAGAAAGGGTAGAAGAGGTGAAGGCACCGACTGCATACGGAACTTAAATCTCACCTGACGCCACAGAGATAGGGCGTACAGAGTGACTTGCGCTGAGGAGGGTAGCAAGGACGCAACAGGGCACGTAGTCCACATCAATGTGGGCAGCGAATGTGGAGAGACCAGAACCCCCTCCAAGTCCACCCACCTGGGAGCCCCCACCGAAATGTTAACCTGCGCTAATTGGGCAATGCGTGCAGCATAATAATATTTCAAAAGATTGGGCACCGAAACACCCCCCTCTCTCTTATTATAGTACATAAGGGTCCTATTAATTCTTGGAGCCCGGTCAGACCAGATATATTTAAAAACAGTTTTCTGAAATGACATTAAATCCCGTTTCACAATAGGGATAGGGAGTGTCCTAAATAGATATAAAAGGCGGGGCAATATTACCATACACTCTACATTAACCCGACCTATCCAGGATATATAGGAATAGTTCCACTTCAATAGGTCAGTCCTCAATGTCCTATATAGTGGAACGTAATTAGCCTGATACAAGGAGTCCAGGGAAGCGGTCAGTCGCACCCCCAGGTAACTGAGTCCCGCAGGTGAATCCCGATAGCCAAAATTCAAACCTATAAGGCTTTTAGCCCCATCAGGGACATTAAAGTACATCACTTCCGACTTACTAGTCTTGACCCGCAGGCCTGACATATGTGCAAAATTGCCCAACACCTCTAGTAAATTAGGAAGGGACGTAAGGGGTTGGGTGATAGTTAACAAAAAGTCATCTGCAAACAGACTGCATTTATATTCCCTATCCCCCACCTCTGATGTCGGAGTGTGCCCTAATTTGGGCGGCCAAGGGCTCCATTAACAGGGCAAATAAGGCCGGCGACAACGGGCATCCCTGCCTCGTCCCACGTAGTATAGTAAGAGGTGCCGGAGTGGTGGAAGGCAATTTCAGAAAAGCCTTGGGATTGGAGTACAAGTGATGGAGGATAGTGATAAAGGGCCCCTTAAATCCATACTTAGTCAGCACTGCGAACATATATGGCCATGTAACGCTATCGAAAGCCTTTTCTATATCGAGAGCTAAGGCTAGCATGGGCGTTTGGGTAGTATTGGACCACTGAATAAGATTTACTATCTTACGGACATTATTTGGGGCCTGTCTCCCGGGGATAAATCCCATTTGGTCCGCCTGTACCAGGGAGGGTAAAAAACGATTTATACGGGCAGCCAGAATGGACGTCAGGAGTTTAGTATCAATATTCAGTAAAGTTATAGGACGGTAATTAGCAGGATGTAAATGATCCTTGTTGGGTTTCGGGATTACCGTTATGTGTGCGTCTAGAAATTCAGCAGGAATAGGATCACAGGATCTCAGGGAATTGAACAGCGATGTCAGGGGGGGGGGGGGGGGGGACCAAAATGGAAGCAAACTTTTTATAATAGGCGGCCGAAAAGCCGTCAGGCCCAGGGGACTTGCCATTTTTTAGTTTTTTTATCGCATCTGAGACTTCCTCGGTGGTAAAGGGGGCATTCATGACCTCCAAAGCATCCGGGGTAAGAGTTGGGAGATGAATAGAAGATAAGCAAGAAGAAATAGATAAAGGAGTAGGAGAGTTAGCAGATGGGGCAGCATACAGCGAAGAATAGAAAGAATGGAAAGCTGAGTAAATGTGATCGGGATTAGAGGTAGTCACACCAGGACGTATCTGAATGGCATGTACTTTGTTATAGGAAGAGATGTTGCGCAGCATAGAGGCCAAGAGGCGGTCAGGCTTGTTTGCGTACCTATAGTACGTGGAATGAGTCCAACGTACCGCTTTCTCGACCTCCATGGACAAAAAGGCATCTAACTGAGTCCTAGTATTCTTGACTTCATTATACAGGTACAGGGAAGGGTCATTTTGGTGTGCTATAGTAAGGCGGAACAATTTAGCTTCCAGTGCGACCCTGGTGGCCGAGCGATCTTTCTTAACACCCAAGGCTAAGGAGATAATCCTACCTCTCATGTACGATTTATGAGCTAACCATAGCCAACAGGGCGCACTGGCAGATGAACCGTTGCGAAGAAAATATTCTGTTAAGTCAGCCTCCAAGTGGGTGCGGACCCGGGTAATTGTAAGCAGAGACTCATTCAGCCGCCACCTAAAGGGAATCCCGGAGGGAGCGGCTAAATGAAAGGCCGCAACCACTAAATCATGATCCGACCACACACACGGAATATGACGGGCATATAACAAGTGGGGCAGTAACACAGCGTTGGCCAAGATCCAGTCAATGCGAGTATAGGTATGCTGGGAGGGAGAATAGTATGTGTACCCTCTACAGCGGCCATTATGCTCCCGCCAGACATCAGCTAAACAATGGTCGCTAAACAATTGCTGGACCCTTTTCTGCTGAGCCCCTGATCTACGAAGCGGGGCAGAGTGGGATCTATCCAGGTCACTATGATACACAAAGTTAAAATCCCCAGCCCAAATCAGCCAGTCGTAGGTCAGGGTCTCCAACTCAGAGCACAATTTAGTGAAAAAAGAGATAGGGGCGTCAGTGGGAGCATAAGAGTTAACGAGGCAAAGTGTTTTATCATACAGCAATCCTAAGAAGATAACATAACGGCTATCAGGATCCACAATCGAATGTGCTACAGTGTATGGGAAAGCGTTGTGCAATAACGTCACAACCCCCCTACTTTTGGACGCATATGTGGACATATAATAACGGTGGTAGGATTTATGAAGAAACTTGGGGTGAGAGGATGGGGTAAAATGGGACTCCTGCAAGCAAAGTATATCCGGATGCAGCCTAGTATATTCCCTAAATGCCTTGTTACGTTTGTGAGGGGAGTTAAAGCCCCTCACATTGTGAGACACTAGCTTACACATAGGAACATAACACACGATGCTAGATAACACGTAATCAGGAGGGGAGCAAGCAGCAGGGGCAAATAATACAATACCAGTCCAGATAGTACATCAAGAGTCCATGTCAAGGATCTGACCATCAGCAAGGACCTACAACAGAAAACAGCACACAAAACAAAAGACAAACATGTCATACAAAAACCAAAACACAACAAACAGTCCTGGCAAGGAAAGACAGGTCGGAGTCGTTCGAGACCCATCATACTTCCTAGTCCCATGTCCGGGCTGTGAGGGCGCACTACTCCGGTCTGTGCACCGCCCGGTATAACAAGTCCTCGGGTCCCAGCCGGAACGAGGTATGGAAAAGTCAGTCCCGCATTAATGCAAAAGTCACCTGAGCCATGTGAAAGAAAACAAAAAGAAAAAATAGTTCACAGGATCAGCATGAGGGAACAGTGAGTCCCCGGAGAGAGGTTATCAGACTAGCCACCAGGGCCTCGGTCAAACAGTCAGGTAGGCTTCTTCGAGTTATCCTGACGGGCAACGGTGGTCCATGTACGCTGTGGACGTCTCTTCCTCTGTGGTTGTGGCGGCAAATCCACCGGCTGGATATTTTCAGATTTTAGAGCATCCAAGGCCTCTTTCATAGAGCGGACAAAATGGGGACGTCCATTAAGTCGAAAAGACAAGGAAAAGGGGAATCCCCATCTATACTTAACTTGATGCTGGGTTAGAGCCAAGGTGATAGGCCGAAAGTCCCTGCGCCGGGCCAAGGTAGAGGGCGCTAAATCTGAGTATAGCCGAGCTGTAGGAGGCATGCCCGGCAGAGAAGGCAGGTCACGGGCTGCAAGCAAAAGAACATCCCGTATCTCCGGATAGTGCAATTTCAATATAACATCTCTCGGGAGTTCAGTGTTTTTGGGCTTAGCGAGGGCCCTGTGGATCCTATCAAACCTCAGCATCTCCGGTTCTAATTGGGGAGCCAGCTCAAAAAAAAGGGCGGTAAGTACCTTAGTCAGGTCAGTAATCGATTCCGGCAGTCCCCGCAGTCTCAGGTTCGCCCTACGCGACCTATTCTCGAGGTCCTCCAGCTTAAATTCAATGGCCGCCATCTTACTCGCCTGCTCATCAATGTCCTGTCTATCCGACTCCACCGCGTCCGCCAAGTCATCGATTTTGGATTCATTATCGGCCACCCTCTGAGTAAATTCCTGAATTTGTGAGGAAAAAGCAGCCACAGCTTGTGATAACTCGTTGCGGAACAGGGTCTGTATGTTTCGGAACATGGCAGCAGGGGTAAGATCTTCAGGCTGTGAGGGTTCGTCGTCAGAGTGATCCTCCGGCTGGAGGGAGCTGGCGGCGGCCATCTTGGATTTAGCCCCGGCCCTGAAGAGATCCGGGATTGACTGTGAAAGTCCCTGAGAAGCTGCCTGAAATCGTCTCCTGGAGGAGCGGGGAGTAGTCATAGTATCTCCGGCGGGTGTTCCCGTGCTAAGGAGCCGTGTGTCGGCGCTGAGATCGGCGGTATAAGCACAGCCGGCACGGAGCTCACATGAGGTGCGTCTGTCTCAGTGAGCCGCGTGCATGCGTCCCTCATGGGTATCATTTTAATCGTATTGACCCAAAGAATAGAGAACACATTGTCACACATTTCCAAAATTAATTTCCCCGCACAAATAGTATTTTATTGGTTGCGCCATTTTATGGTAAAGTGAGTGATGGCATTACAACAGAGTTATGATTTTTTGAAGGCGAGGAGGAAAAAACTAAAATGTAAAAATAAAATTGTCCTTAAGGCCCAAATGGGCCGAGTCCTTAAAGGGTTAAGGACCAGAGAGTTTTTTGCAAATCTGACTACTGTCACTTTAGGCATTAATAACTCATGGATGCTTGGTGAAAAATTCCAAAATTTGATGAAAAATTAGAAAATTTTGCATTTTTCTAACTTTGCAACTCTCTGCCTATAAGTAAAATTAACATCCCAAATAAATGATATATGCCCATATAAAATATGTCTACTTTATGTTTGAATCATAAAAATACGTTTTTACTTTTGGAAGACATCAGTGGACTCTAAAGTTCATCAGCAATTTTCCAATTTTTAATTTTTTTTTCATAATTGGAATTTTTCAGGGACCAGTTCAGTTTTGAAGTGGATTTGAAGGTCCTTCATATTAGAAATACTCCATAAGTGACCCCATTATAGAAACTGCACCCCTCAAAGTATTCAAAATGATATTCAGAAAGTGTGTTAACCCTTCAGGTGTTTCACAGGAATAGCAGCAAAATTGAGAAAATTAAAAATCTTCATTTTTTAGACTTGCATGTTCTTGTAGACCCAGTTTTTGAATTTTTACAAGGGGTAAAAGCCCCCCAAAATTTGTAACAGAGTTTCTCTCGAGTAAGGAAAAGTGAACGTAAAGTACTCTGTGGGTGCACTAGAGGGATCAGAAGGGAAAGAGTGACAATGGGATTTTGAAGAGTGAGCTTTTCTGAAATGTTTTTTGGAGGGCATGTCGCATTTAGGAAGCCCCTATGGTGCCAAAAAAGCAAAAAAAAAAAAAAAAAAAGCAACTTCACCCCTCAAGGAAGGTAACAAGGAGTACAGGGAGCCTCAACACCCCACAGGTGTTTGACAACTTTTCGTTAAATTTTAATGTGTAAAATGCTGTTTTTCCCCTAAATTTTTCATTTTTACAAGGGGTAATGGCAGAAAATACGCTCCAAAAATTTTAACCCCATTTCTTCTGAGTATGGAAATACCCCATATGTGGGCATAAAGTGCTTTGCTGGCGCACTACAGGGCTCAGAAGAGAAGGAGCGCAATTGGGCTTTTGGAGAGAGAATTTGGCTGGAATTGAAGTCAGGGCCATGTGCGTTTACAAAGCCCCCTTGGTGCCAGAACAGCAGAAACCCCCACATGTGACACTATTTTGGAAACTACACCCCTCAAGGAATGTAACAAGGGGTGCAGTGATCATTTACATCCCAACAGTAATTCTGAGATGTTTTGATCAGTGCGCTGAAAAATATTTTTTATTTTCAGAGCCTACTGTTCCAAAAATATTGGAAACACCTTTGGGGTCTGCTTGGGGTAAATGCACAATGTACCCCTTCTTAAATTCCTTGAGGGGTGCAGTTTCCAAAATGTGGTTACATGTGGGGGTTTCCACTGTCCTGGCACATTGGGGGCTTTGCAAACACTCCATGCTCCCGACGTCCATTCCAGCCAAATCCACTCTCCAAAAAAGCTGACGGTGCTCACTTCCTTATGAGTTCTGCAGTGTGATCACTTTACGTCCACATATGGGGTATTTTATTTCCATACTCGAGAAAGTTGTGTTACAAATTTTGGGGGTCTTTTTACCCATTAATCCCTTGTGAAAATGAAAAATATAGGGCTACATCAACAATTTTAGTGTAAAAAATGTAATTTTTTATTTTCACGGCTGATTGTTCATAAAATCTGTCAGACACCTATAGGGTCCAAATGCTCACTGCACCCCTTGTTACATTCCTTGAGGGGTGTAGTTTTCAAAATGGGGTCACTTGTAGGTAATTTAATTTTTAAGTCCCACTAAATTGTAAAGCAATTTCAACCGTATATAGAAATACCCCCTATGTGGCCCTAAATTGTTGCCAGGCAAATGCGACAGAGCTCAGGAGAGAGAGGGCCATGCGCATTTGAGGCCTAAATTAGTGATTTGCACAGGAGGGGCTGACAGTTGCAGAGCTTTACTTTACTTACGCAGTTAGTAAATCTCCCCCTATTGCAGTGTTTCCCAACCTGCATGCTGGGAGTTGTAGTTTTGCAACAGCTGAAGGAAGCCTGGATGGTAAACACTGCCCTACTGTGTTGATTCAGAGGAAGGCAAAAAAAAAACTTATGAGGCGGATGCCAATTTACCCCATACCAGGGGGAAAAATTCCTTCCCGACTCCAAATATGGCAATCAGAATAAGTCCCTGGATCAACGTTCTTGGGACTTTCTGGGGATTATTACAACCATGGACTGGAATGTCCCTGTGTTGCAAATGCATTGGAAAAGCGCTGTACATAGCCATGGTCCCAAGCTCATGTACAACGTCACCAACACATTGGAAAATAACAAAAGCATTGTACAATGTCGCCTCCAGGCTCGTGTACAGAGCACAGTTAATTTGGGGAAAGATAAAAAAAAAAAAGGGGTTAATTTAAATTTGTTAATTTAGTACTCCAAGGACGTATGATACGCCTTGAAGCATTCTTTGATGCAGAGGCCTGGTTTTTCAGGACAGGTGTCCCACTGGAAAATGGTGTCCTTCTTATCCCGTTTTAAAACATACTCGGCAAGTGTGTGTGTGTGTGTGTAAGTGTAGTCTTTTACATACGTGTAGGTGTAATGATTTTTGTAACTGTAAAAAGCGTAACCTCTTAACAAAAAAGCACAGGGGGGGGGGGGGGGGGGGTGGTCCGGCCGCACAGTACAGAACAGCGACTGATGGCACGGACCGCAAACACTCTGTCCAAATTTTTTTTTTTTTTATATTCAAAAAAATGGGGGGAGGGAACTACAGTAAGGGGAAAAAAAACAAAAAACTGTACCTAAAAAAAAATACAGGGGCAGGCTGCAGCAGCAAAATGCACTGATGGGTCGCATAGACCCACAGAGCATTGCTGCTGCAGCTACACACTAACTCTCCCTGCCTGTTCAACAGCTCACCCCCAACTCCCCAACGATCTGTCCACAGGGGGGATGCAGCCAATGCTGCCGCAGCGCACCTCCCGCCGCAGGCTCACCCGGCGCACTAACACCTGCCGCAGAACTCCTTTTCCGCTCCCTGCCCGGACTCAAGTGAGCGGGCAAAGCGGGGAAGGAGTTATTCAACTGTGCTTTCATTGGTCAGATGGTCCCAACCGACCAATGACAGCGATCGGAGGAGTGGCAACTCTGCAACCTCCCTCCTTCACTGCACAATGATTGGTGCGGTCTCAGACAGCACCAATCATAATTTTTTCCGGGGTCACTAGAAGATCGAAAACTAGCGGAATCGCTGCAAATAGACGGTAAGACGTTCCTTCAAATCGCAGCGATCGCCGTTACAAGAGGGGTTAAAACAGCAGTCATCTTCACCCGATGCGGTGATCCAAAACAGACAGGACCTAAATGTACCTCCTGGTGCAGGAAGTACCTCCGAACCAGGACGTCCATTTACGTCCGTGGTCTTTAAGAGATTAAACAGCCACTCTAAAATGCTCACACGGATCCATTGCTGCCAATGTGTGGCTCAAAATTACAGCGAACTAGAGTGTAAACCATGGTCCAGCAATGCATAGTAAATTATTATTTCAGTTTTTTCTATCAGTAGCCACTTTCACCAAAGGTTTAAAATTATTAAATATTAAATGTTTCCAATTTTAGGTTTACAAAAATAAATGTGATGACAGTGCTTACCTGCAAGAAATCCTGCTGGCAATTCTCCAGGATCATGGTTACAAACTCAATGATTCTCACTATAATTGTGCACTTGCTGTAGTTGTATTCCTCTCTTTCTTGTGGACTGAATAAACTGGTTTTGAAGCAAGTTTGTGCTGCCATAATGTCCTGCATGGACAGATGTTGGATGAAAAAAAGTAGCGCTCTAAGAAAAGAGGACTTCTGAGAAGGAGCTAAAAGAATTTAAAGAACAAAGTAAAAGAATAGTATTAACTCAGTAGCGTTTAAAAATGGCATAAGCATGTGTAATGCAGATCTATAGATATAGATAGATATAGATATATATATATATATATATATATACACACATATATATATACACACACACACACACATATTCTGTTCTCTGTCCTGTTCTTGGTCGACTGGGTTCCCGATGAATCCCATTGACTTGAATAAGGTCCATCAGGAATCTGGAAGTTTACTGGAGTTTAGCAGAGAAATAAAATAGTGCACACACTATTTTTTTCTTTGCTAAACTCTGATTTTTACAACAGACTTGCTGATGGAGCTCCATATAGAGAAGCCCAATGGCACTGTAAACCTTATAGAATCCCTGTTCAGTAACATCCCAAACACAGATGGAATTGATACATGCTCCCTGTTCCTCTCATTACAAACCCACAACCGGAAATGCTGCCCTCAAATAATTGCCATACACAATCAAGTATCCGAGAGGATTCCCAGGGACAATTTTCACTGAAAGATGCCAATTCCTTAAGGAGCCCCTGCTCCCAAGCGACTGATTTCCATTACTTGGGAGCTCTTTTAAAACTTCACTTTTATTTATGCCTCAATAAAATTACTAAATCCCATGTAGAAATGAATACAAAAGGTGTATCTAAAAACACAACAGGGAATTGGGTGCTCAATTGGAAGTAGATACTTCCCATTTACATTGGAGAAGATCCACCTGTTTTCACGTTATATCTCCTTTTTAAGGGTATCTATGTATCAATTCAAGGAGAGCTTTCTTTACTTTATAGAAGATCGAGATGCCTGCAGTTCATTAAAAATTGCAGAAAGCAAACAACATTTGGAACTGGCTGCTGAGCATAAATGTTACTCAGCGGTACTTCGAAAGCTGAGAAAGCATGGGTAGACTGCTTGCCTCTATATCCAGGGCCCAGCAAGGTGTGGCACATATTGGCTGTCTGCAGGATTCTACGGGGCAGGTAGTTGCTGACGATGGGGGTATTTTGAAAGTGATGTTTGACTTCTAACAAGACACGTACACCTCCAAAACTACATGCTCTTATGCGGAGTTGAAGGAGTTTGACTGGTCTCTCCCTGCCCTCGCCTCTTACTCTGGAAGAATTGGAGGTGGCTCTGAAGGAAGTGGCAAATGATAAGTCCTTGGGAATTGATGGCCTTCCAAGTGAGGTATATAAGCAATTCCAGGGGGTCCTGTTGCTGCAGCGTCTGCGAGTGCTTGAGTCAGCGGAAGTGGAGGGATCTCATGCTCACTTTATGCTCGAGGCTATTGTTGTACGTATTCCAAAGCTGATAAGGATCCGATGCAAGCGGGGTCCTATAGATCTATTTGTCTAATGCATGGATATTAAACTGCTGACTTGAGTACTTGCGAACAAAATGGAAAAGGTTGTCCTATCCCTGGTCCACGGGAATCAAACAGGTTTTATGCCTGGGAAATCTACTGTGGACAAGACCTATCAGGTTTTCCTTAACCCCTTAAAGACCAAGACAATTTGGTCTGTACTCGCCTTAAAGATCAGGCCTGTGTTGGAAATTTCTGAGAATAACTGACAACATTTTGCCAATCACGATAATTCTGACACTGTTTTTTTTGTCACAAGTTGTCCTTCGTGTACATAGTAAAAGTAAGAAGATATCATTTGTAGTTTTTTTTTTTACAATGCAAAAAATCATGACATTTTTTTTTTATATTTTTAACACTAATAGGTTGCATATATTTATACTCACTGACCAAATAGTTTATGAAACTTATATTTTAACACCATAGTTTTTTTGTCAGGAATTATTACAAAGTCAGTGTTAAAAAAAAAATAGCTTTTTTCACAAATGCATCATTTGTGGGACATTTTTTTCGTACATCGCTTCAGATATTGAAAGAAATGCACCCTAAATTTTATTGAGCTGCTCGGCCCGTGTTTGGAAATACCCCCGCTTAGGTAATTGTGGTTCCTTGGCCGCATGGTAGAACCCAGAAGGAGAGGAGCGCCATTTGGCTTTCAGGGCATCATTTTAGGCTAAATGGATTATAGGCTGCACTACATGCCCACAAGTGACCCCATTTTGGAAACTACACCCCCTAAAGTATTCACCTAGAAGAAAAATGAGTAATTGGAGTCCTTTAGCGTGGCTGGAATGGTTCCTAAGTCAGTGGAAAAACTTTAATTAGCTTTTTTCCCCCACAAATGCATCATTTGTGGGACATATTTTTTGTACATTGCATCTGAAAATTAGGAAATGCGTTCCATATTTTACTACGCTGTTTGTCCCATGTTCGGTAATACCCCTGCTTATGCCATATTTGGTTGCATGGTCACATGGGGGGGCCCAAAAGGAGAAGAGCACCATTTGGCTTTTTTTTATTTATTTATTTATTTTTTACCCTTTTTAAAATAACAATCACATTTATTTTATATATATTTTTTTACACTTTTTTTTATTGCTTTGGAATACTAAGTATTCCAAAGCATTGCAGTTATATGTTGCCTGCCAGTTTTACACTTGTAAGACCACCGGCTGCCCAGGTAACTAACAGCATTTTGCAATTGTTGCGGGGTGCTACAGGAGAGAGACAGATGGAGCCCCCTCGCTCTGTCAAACTCCTTACAGCTCTTGGTCAGTTCCGACCGCGGCTGTAAGGGTTAAACTGCCACGACCGATGTTTACTTCAGTCCTGGCAGTGCGGCAGGCCCCCGCCCGCCAGGTATTACACACAGTGTATACAAGTACATGGTCGTTAACATGTTAATTTACAGATGATGAAGGAGGATGCTGGGGCCCTGTCTATCTTTTCACTCGACACTGCCAAAGCATTTGATAGCATAGAGTGGAATTATTTGGGTTAGGTCATGGGACGTATGGGATTTGGGCCTTGATTTTTGTCCTTTGTATAGCTGCTCTTTAGGAATCCAACTGCCCATGTTATGGTAAATGGACGGCTCTCTGAGTCGTTTGCACTGTAGAGGGGTATGCAACAGGGATGTCCTTTGTCGCCACTTCTGTTTGCCATAGAGCAGTGATGGCGAACCTATGGTACGCGTGCCACAGGTGGCATGGTGAGCCCCCTCTGTGGGCACGCGGCCATAGTTCGCCATCAGGGCCAGACTGGCCATCAGGCACATTGGGCCGTCTGTCTTGGCGGAATGTTTAAAAATGTATTTAATTTTTTTTATTTGCAGCTCCGGCCGCTCTATCCCCCCCTTCCTCCGGCCGCTCTATCCCTCTTCCTAAGGCCGCTCTATCCCCTTTAATCCAGCCGCTCTTTCCCCCCTTCCCTGGCCGCACACACTGCTGCTCTAACGGCAGGCGCAGGGGCTGCCCTGCGCAGGTGCGCACATCTGTTTCCACTTCCTGAGATGATCCTGGGCGCAACTCCTGGCGCCAAGTGTCCATTCCTCGGCGTGAGGATAAGTGGGTGAGAGTGCAAAGTGTGCAGCAGATGGGAGTGGACGCGCCCGGCCTCTGACCCCAACATGGCTGCCGCAGGTGAGAAAAGTGCACAGACCAAGGACGGGAGGGGGGTTGGGCTGTATATGTATGGTGTGTATTATGTATGTATGATGTGTGTATGTGTGATGTATTTTTGTATGATGTGTGCATGTATATATTATACATATATATATATATATATAATGTATGTATGATATATGTATGTATTATATATGTAGGATGTTTGTATTTATGCAGTATGTATGATATATATATATATATATATATATATATATATATGTGTGTGTGTGTGTGTGTGTGTGTTTGTGTGTGTGTTTGTGTTTTATGTATGTATGTTATGTATGTATGTAGCTATGACGTATGTATATATGTATTATGGAAAAAAGGAAGTTGCCTCCAGCTCTTCCAAGGATAACGGTGCATGTAGTATTAAAAGATCAAACCTTTAATCTGTATGCATTAAAAATAGAAAAAGGTGGACATCATAATAGAAAAGTCAAACCCCAGTGCATTTCAAGCTACAAGTAGCCATGATTAAGAGCTACATTTAGCTCAAAACGTGTTGGCGTTTTGCTTCTCTTTTATGATTGATGTCCACCTTTTTCTATTTTTAACGCATACAGATTAAAGGTTTGATGTTTTAAAACTACAAGCACCTTGAAAGAGGCAACTTTCTTTTTTCCTTTGTTCTGATACACGGGACATGGCCTGCTCTCTGCAGTCATGCTCTTCTACCAGCAAATATACTAAAAACTACTACAGCACTGACCTAGCATACAACCACGTAGCTGAAATTAAATTTTTTTTATTTTTTGTATATATTTTATATTGTGTATGTGTGTGCTGGCACTTTGAGGGAAAAAAAGTTGGCGCGCATTATGGTTTTGGCACTCTGGCTCAAAAAAGGTTCGCTATCACTGCCATAGAGCCTCTGAATAGTCTGATCCAGTAATCTACAGACATAGTAGGATTTGGATAAGGTGCTTTGAAGAGAGTGTACCTCTGTAAGCTGACGACAAGTTACTGTTCCTGGGAGATACTGCGAGGTCCTGGACTCTGGTTATGCGGGTAATCTCTGTTTTTGGCTCGTACTCGGGCCTCTTGATCAACTGGGATCTGTCCTTATGCCCCTAGATCCGCTACCTCAGATAGGGGAATCTCATCTTCAGCTAGTCCCTAGCATTAAGCATTTAAGCATACAGGTGACCCCAAAAATTCAAGTTTTTGTCTCCCCTAATTTACTACCTGTCCAGGATAAGAGTTCCCAAAAAGTGTAGGTTTGATGCAAGCTGCCACTGTCTGTGGTTGGTCATGTTAATCTAGCAAAGATGGTGCTGATGCCCCAACTTTTCTACAATTTGCAAAACTCTCCGGTATGGATTGTGATAGTGCACAGAGAATCCAACGTCTCTTCAGACAGCTTGTGTGTGTGTGTGTGTGTGTGGTGGGTGGGCAGATATCCTAGAATCCGGTAGGAGACGCTGCAGCGGGAAAAGGCTTCAGGTGGGTTGGCCCCGCCGACCTGAGTGTACTATGTGGCCTCACAACTACATCAATTGCGAGGATGGGCGGGAGTGGCGTAAATTTTTCATGGCTAAACATGGGGGACATATAGCAATACATATCCTGGAAAAGATGCCCTGACGGGAATGGGGAGTTGTGTTTCATGTAAATTGTACTTGTTTAAAAAAAAAACTAATAAAAAAAAAAAATCTGATTAAGAAAAAAAAAAAGTTACAGAAAGGATGATATCTAAATCATGAAGAAAAGGATGGTGCCTAAATCCAGAATAGGGACACAGTAGGCCACCCCTTTACATTTGGCATTATAAACTGCCAATAGTGAGAAAGTCTTGCAAACTGAGCAGAAACTCCGAAGCCTCGTGACAGTTGAGATGGTGCAGAGAAAAAGGCATCGGCATGGCCTTCTTAATGGAAGTGATTACCATGTGCAGCGGGGGCGCATGACCAACAGGAGACTGAAGGAAGCAGAGAAATATGAGTAAATAGTAAACTTAACTGGCCACAAAAAGAAATATAAGTAATTGAAGGACAGTTATTAGCTGTATACCATATGGAGGGGGAAAACTCTAACCATCAGTACTGTATTGATCAGTTTGCCATGTAGAACTGACCCTATTCACCCTGTGTAGAGAGACAGGACTCACCTGTTCGTACACCTGTGTGGCCAGGATCCAAAAGGGACAAAAAAGGAGATTTTTATTTTTGTACTCACCCTAAAATCTCTTTCTCGTAGCCTTCATTGGGGTCAGAGAGACCATGGGTATTATGCTGCTGCCACTAAGAGGCTGACGCTAGGCAAAAAAAGAAAATCGGCTACTCCCAGCAGGATATACCCGCCCACAGGCACAGAGCTAATCAGTTGTGTCACAAGCAGTAGAAGTCAAACCCCAAAAGGAGAAAAAGTCCACCAAAGGACACCAGAAAAGAATAAAAGGCAACAAACAACCTGACCAGTAAATGGATGGGTGCTGTGTCCCTCAATGAAGGCTACGAGAAAGAGATTTTACGTTGAGTACAAAAAAAATCTCCTTTCTCGGTCGCCTCATTGGGGGACACAGAGATAATGGGATGTCCCAAAGCAGTCCCTGGGGTGGAAAAAAACAACCGCCAGAGAAGGGAAGGTCA
Organism: Hyla sarda; assembly: GCF_029499605.1. Taxonomy (NCBI): domain Eukaryota; kingdom Metazoa; phylum Chordata; class Amphibia; order Anura; family Hylidae; genus Hyla; species Hyla sarda. Next base: position 282,790,975 of record NC_079193.1, read on the forward strand.
GGCCAGAGACTGAGCTGTAACTAGTCATCCAAGACCGTGGTCGAGGCTCAGAGGAAACTGGAACCTGGCTACCAACCGGAAGGAATTGAGCAGAGACTGGGGTCCGACAGTCAACTAAAAGAACAAATGGTCGCCTCGGAGGCCTGCTGGGCCAAACCTTTCCTGGAAGGAGAGCAGAAAACACCCCTGATGAAAGGAACCACAGAGGCCTGGCCTAAACACGGGAGAAAGAGATAAGAGATTCGTGGAAACGCCACTTGCAGAAGAGAAACATGCCTAGGAGGCATGAAGGGAGAGTCCTGACAGAATGCCAACGCAACCATAGGACAGAGGCTGAGGAGAGAGAAAGATAGAAAAACAGCTGAGCACAAAGGCAAGACTCAGAAGGCAGATACAAGAGTTGCTAGAATGGGACAAGGCAAAAACAAAACTTATGGACAGTCCCGAGCACCTGAAGAAAGCAGCCAAAAAGAAGGCTAGGGCAAGATGTACCGGCCGTACACCCGAACTGAGAGGTTTAAATACAAATCCTCAATCCCAGACCACTCCGCTCAAGACCTATGGAGGAGAACTAAAGATTATGCCGCATAGCCACGAAAGTGGGAAATAACATGCGACAAGGTGGACCACGCACATGGAGATGCCCATAACAGCTAGACTGGGCAACTAAGCCCCTAACCCCGATATCCTACGATCAGGCCCTTAACACTCCAGAGGGAGAAGGAGGAACGCAAATAGACCATATGGAAGGAGCAGAGCCATCCAGAACACTGGAGCAGCTGCCCAGAGAAACAGATGAACCCATGTCTAGGAAGAAAAAGGAGGGACCCTGGTGTCCCAACCAGGAGAGACAGAGAACCCAGAGCGAGCACTTTGGCTGAGCACCCAGACCGGGGCAGGACATGGAGAAGTGAGCAAAGACCACTGCTGTGGAGAAACAGAGAAGAGGAGGCCAGAGAAAACTCCCAGAATGGTGGAAGCTCCAGGAACAACCACTCCGGAGCACAAGGCACGGAAAGGCCACCTGGCAAAAAGCCCAAGGCAAGGAGAGTCTGAAAGGGAATGGACTAAGGGAGAGGGACCAGAACGACTCCGGGGCCGCCAGGGAAGAGTGACCCAACCCAGGGGATAATCGCAGCCAGGAGAAAAAGGCACCGCCACCCGTAGACACAAAGGACTAGGATATAGGCAAGGTCGAGCAAGAAGGAAATTCCAATGCGGAAACTGATAGGATGACCGAGTGTGTAACATCCAGAACGACAACCACCGAGAGAAAGACCGAGGGGACCCAGCGAGATGTCAACCCAAAACAAAGCAACAAGGCAAGGAAGAGAAGTCATGACCAGGGCGCAGGAGGGTGTCCACCCAGACTGGAGGGCAAGCACAGGACAATGACCCACTCCGAAAAAAGAGGACCCTACTGAGACTGTCAAGGAGCCCCGGAGAGCCTGTGTTGACCTGAACAGAGAGGCCGGAAGGGGAAAGCATAGAGACACCCTAAGCAGAAAGATCGCTGGAGAGTAATAGCAGAGCCCTCACATCCAGAAGGAAGCACAAGGACCACCAGGATGGAGAGAGATGGAGAGAGAGCGAGAGAGATGAGATAGAGATGAGAGAGAGATAGAGATGAGAGATAGAGATGATAGAGAGATAGAGAGAGAGAGACTACAGCTGCAACAAAACTATATCTAGCGGAACCCTGCCAAAAGAAGGGAGAGACCGAGGGCATGAGTGAAATAAGAGACCCTCTGACACAGGGAGGTTGGAGGACAACGGTTGCAAAGGCAAGAGCAGGAGCCATACAAGGGCCATACAACCCCTCAGAAAAAGGGGGAGCGCAAAGGCTGAATCTCGCTAAAAGACACCCAACTAAGCTACACCCAAGCCGGTAGCAGAAGGGTTAAACAAGATGGCTGAGCCAGTCACAGGAGTAAGTACAGAAGACTGACAGCATTTCACCTAGAAAGGGAGGAGAAAAGCAAGGACCTCCTGTGAAATAGCGGAGAACTAAGAAACTCCACCCCAACACCATGGGGGTGCCATGATGGTCTGAGTAACTTTAGGCCTCCCCTAGGAGGTAAGAGTAGTGCGTAGCTGGACCACTAATACCACCTGTCCATGGAAGGGAAGAGGAGACAATAGATCAGTCGGAGTGGAAGTCTTATGGAGCCCAATAAAGATCCTTTTTTGTTTCAGAATGGTTGAGATTCAATTCAGCCTCAGTCGGGATTGAACTCACAACCTCTGAATTACGAGACCAGTGCACTATCCACTGAGCAATTTTGCAGCTGTGGGTGGGGAATGTAACCCCGGACGGGCCAGAGTTGGAACCCTAGACATGACCGCACCTCAGCAATGGTAGGGACACTGCAAACAACTCCACCGAAAAGGAGAGAGAAGAAATGGCTGCAAAAGCCAAAGCAGGGTCCCCACCAGCGACCCTGTGCTGAGAAAACTACAGCATGAAACAGGGGGGATAAAAAGGTGGGTGCCATATCAGAGAACGCCCTGAGAATACGCAATGTCACCACCAAAACCCTTGAACTAAAAACAGGATTAACCGCAAACCAATGTGACATCTCACATGCTGCTGCTATAGAAGGTCCATGCACCCGCAGGGATACAACGTTTGGTTGTCACCCACCGGAAGCCGGGTCCGGAATCCAGCCACAAATGTGGTGGAAAGAACGCTACCATGGACATTGGGAAAACCTGGGTGCATGGAGGAGCACCCTCCTGACCACACCCACATGCCGTGGTGCACCAGGACTGCAGCCGTGGATGCGGCAGATAGCACGTCCTCTAAGGGCAAGGCAGAGGGTGGAAGGACAACGGACAACTGACAGATAGCAGGGTACCGAAACCGCAACCATGGACGCGGCAGACAGTGTAACCTCTAAGGATGGTGTAGAGGGCCCTTGTACATCGGCCAACTCTCACTCACAAGGAGCACCGGAATAGCAGCTGCGGCTTACGAACCAACCTCTATGCATGGTGGAGAGGGTCCCTTGTACAGCGGTCAACTCTCACTCATAGTGGAGTACAGAAATAGTAGCTGCAGCAGAAGACCCAATCACTATGGATGGTGTAGAGGGTCCATGGTACATCTGTCAACTCAAACTCAGAGTGGGAGTAATGAAACATCAGCTGCCGTAGATGACTCCGACATGTATGTATAGAGAGTCCATGGGACATCGGGCAACTCGCACTCACAGCGGTAGCACCGGGATAGCAGGTGCGGCAGAAGACCCAACTGCAATGGATGGCGTGGAGGGTCCATGGGACATCGGTCAACTCACAGTGGGAGTACCGGGACAGCAGCTGCGTCAGATGACCCAACCGCCATGGATGGTCCATGGAACATCGGTCAACTCACAATCCCAGTGGGAGTACCGGGACAGCAGCTGCGGCAGACGACCAACCCGCAATGGATGGTTTAGAGGGTCCATTGTACAACAGGTAACTTTCACGCACAGTGGAGTACCGAGATAGCGGCTGCGGCAGACGGCACATCCTCCATGAGCAGTGGAAGGAGTAAGGGTGGCTGGGGGAGAAGGGAACAGGCTCAATGACACTCCCTGTGCACACATGCAGAGAACATCCATGCAGCCATTGTCCTTGGTGGGATCTAAATCCCAAATAAATTCTAGCGATGCAAGGCAACATTGTTAACCACTGAGCCACTGTGCAGGCCCTTGGGAGCAGCCCAGGTTACTGTCCTAAAGACTGAACCTTCGGCAAAACTGCATACCCCAGTGAAGGAGACCATGAGGCACAAGGGAAAATAAAACAAAAAAGGTCAGGTACAGGGGCTAAACAACCATTGCGGACTCTAGGTCCGCGGCTTATGTGAGCCTAATGAAACAATGCACATGGCTGGTTCCGCAATACAAGAGCAAAGTTCAAACAGTCCAATATGTGGGGTGCACTGAACCCCCATAAACAGGACTATGTGTCACCTGCCAAGGGCAGCGGAAGCAAAAAGACAAAAAATCCCTTCAATATATGGTTTCTGAATTGGGGACATATCAGATATTAAACTGATAAGACAGATACCACACTTGATCTGATCCGATAATCGGGAAAAATGCCCTAAAGGCATACTAGAAAGGCAGGGGATCCGAGGAAAAAAACTCCAAACTGAATAACAGACAGGAGTAAAGGGAAGAACCATAGAAAAAAATATGTAGCCATAATAACTACATTGGGACACTAGAGGGGAGCCTAATACTTCCCCAGAGAGATAGAAACAGTGCTGCAGCAATGTAGATATGCAGCCACTAGAGGGCACAGAGCGCTCAAGTTTTTTTTTTCTCCTTTAAATAAAAAGCAGGGAGGGAGGGGTCAAATGACCCCTGCAGCGCGGAGACACCTGAGTGGTCAGGGCTCTGACCCTCAGAGTGCACGCTAAGGCCTCATTGGTGATAGGGAGGGGAGAAGCAGACCCCTTTAGCGCGAGCTCCCATATGAGGAGAGAGGCCGGGGGCAGAATGTTTCAGGAGGCGTGATACAGCGCCGAAGAAAAAGGGGGCGGAGCAATGGCTAGGCCCAAGCCGCGGCCTCAATTAGAGAGCCGGACGTGGCACGGGCCGGAGGAAAACGTCCCCTATATGCGCATGCTGCGCTAAGAAGCGGGGCTGCGCAGCGCAGGAACGGCGTCCGGAACCACCGCTTACGGCCCGAAGCCAGAGACCCATTAACCCTTAAAGAGCCAGGTAGGAAAAGGCCCCTGAGTGTGTCTTTCCCCAAAGAATGAGGCGGGGTTAGGGCATACTCACCGGGGAACATACTTACCCATGGGGAGCATACTTACCCACGATGAGAATACTCACCAACAAATTCTTCGACCAGCCAGGGCCACCTGCCTTTAAGGACCTGTCCGGTGCTCACTTTTCTTATTGTATCCGTTCCGGGCTGCAAAAAAAAAAGAAAATTAGCTTTCTCTTGCCTGCATACGCTCCCCCGGTGCTCCGGTACAGGCGTTCGGTCCCCGGGCTGTATTCTTCTTACTTCCTGTTAGCCCAGCACGTCACACGGAGCTTCAGCCTATCACTGGCTGAGGCGGGACATCGCTGCAGCCGGTGATAGGTTGAAGCTCCATGTGACGTGCCGGGCTAACAGGAAGTAAGAAGAATACAGCCCGGGGACCGAACACCTGTACTGAAGCACCGGGGAAGCCTAGGCAGGTAAGAGAAAATGTGTTTTCTTTTATTTTTCAGCCCGGAACAGATAAAATAAGAAAAGTGAGCACCGGACATCTCCTTTAAGCCAGCTCAGTTGGCAAACAGGGGTACACCGCTAGCCGCTCGTTGTTGGCGAGGAGGGGTTGACGATCCATCCAGCAATGCACTGTGCCCCTAGCTCGCAGGTGGGGGAACAGGCAGCACCATGCTACAGTCGCCCCACGCAAGAGAAAACAACAAAGGAAAGAAAAACTAAACTTTGACTGAAACTAGGGAAAAAAATAAGAAATAAGACCAGGTCTGGAGAGAGCACCAGATCTGTATCTGCCTCCTACAGACGCTAAGCTAAAAACGGATTAGCTCTGTGCCTGTTGGCGGGTATAGCCTGCTGGGAAGAGCAGACTTTTTTTTGCCTAGTTTCAGCTTCCTAGTGGCAGCAGCATTATACCCATGGTCTGTGTGTCCCCCAATGAGGCGACTGAGAAACAAAAATGGCCCTAATTTACTAAGAGTGAATTGTAGTTTTCTTTTGCATAGTATTTACACATTTTTCCCTATGGTTTGCACTTCTGTTTTTTCATAACTGCTCTGAGCAGTCGGGTTTTTCAGAGCTCAAATCCTCCACATTTTATGTTCTTACACAGGCTCTTGTTGCAATTGTCTCACATACACAACCAACTCAGGTGATCTCTGCATTTGTTTGGATTCCTATATATCTTGTTTTCATGGTGTTGTACGGACGGTATTGTCCTATGAGGAGCTCTGCACTTTTTATTATAGACATACAGCATCCACATTTTATGTGGGAATATTAGTAAATGTGTTAGGATTTTTCACATAATCTGGGCGAAAGACCCGAGAAAAAACTGTATGGATGACGTTGGTAATTAATCCCAAATGTCTTTGTGGTGTTGTCTCCCTTCATAAAGGGGCTAGTTTTTACTATGTCAAACAGGGCTATGCATGTACTCCGGGGGAAATTGTTATTTTTTTTATCAACTGGTGCCAAAAAGTAAAACAGATTTGTGTATTAAAAAAATCTTAATGCTTCCAGCAATTATCAACTGCTGTTTACTACAAAGGAAATTCTTTTCTTTTGGGATTTCTTTTCTGTCTGTCCACAGTGCTCTCTGCTGACACCTCTGTCCATTTCAGGAACTCTCCAGAGCAGCATATGTTTGCTATGGGGATTTGCGCCTGCACAGTTCCTGTCATGGACAGAGGTGTCAGCAGAGAGCACTGTGGAGAGATAGAAAAGAAATTAATAAAAAAAAAAATAATTCCTCTGTAGTATATAGCCGCTGGAAGGATTAAGATTTTTTTTAATAGAAGTCATTTACAAATATGTTTACCGTATATACTCGAGTAGAAGCAGAGTTTTTCAGATTTTTCGTGCTGAAAACACCCCCCTTGGCTTATACTTGAGTGAACTCTCCGCCCTCAGTGGTCTTGAACCTGCGGACCTCCAGAAGATTCAAAACTACAACTCCCAGCAAGCCCGGACAGCCATCGGCTGTCTGGGCATGCTGGGAGTTGTAGTTTTGAAACATCTGGAGGTCCGCAGGTTGAAGACCACTGCCCGGGCCTTCGTCATCATCCAGCCCCCCCCCCCCTTTAGTTTTGTACTCACCTCCGCTCGGCGGGACGTTCGGGTGAGCTGGTCCGGGCCATCTGTGCTGCAGGACCGTCCGGTGGGGAGGGATGGTCGTTCCGGGCTGTCCATCTTCACCAGGTGGGCCTCTTCTCTGCGCTTCGTGCCCGGCCCCGGAATAATGACGTTGCCTTGACGACCACGCACAGGGACATTGCGTCCCTGTGCGTCGTCGTCAAGGCAACGTAATTATTTCAGGCGCGAAGCGCGGAGAAGAAGCCCACCCGGTGAAGATGGACAGCCCGGAACGACCATCCCTCCCCACCGGACAGTCCTGCAGCACAGATGGCCCCGGACCAGCTCACCCGAACGTCCCGCCGAGCGGAGGTGAGTACAAAACTAAAGGGGGGAGGGGGGCTGGATGATGATGAAGGCCCGGGCAGTGGTCTTCAACCTGTGGACCTCCAGATGTTTCAAAACTACAACTCCCAGCATGCCCGGACAGCCGATGGCTGTTCGGGCATGCTGGGAGTTGTAGTTTTGGAACATCTGGAGGTCTGCAGGTTGAAGACCAAATTAGACATTGACAAGCGGTGATGATGAAGGGGGTGGTGTGGGATGATGACAGGGTAATGATGAAGGGGGGGATGAGGACAGGGTAATTATGAAAGGGGGGGATGATGAAAGGGTATTGATGAAGGGGGGATGATGACAGGGTAATGATGAAGGGGGGGATGATGACAGGGTAATGATGAAGGCGGGGATAATGACAGGGTAATGATGAAGGGGGGGATGATGACAGGGTAATGATGAAGGGGGGATGATGACAGGGTAATGATGAAGGGGGGGATGATGACAGGGTAATGATGAAGGGGGGATGATGACAGGGTATTGATGAAGGGGGGATGATGACAGGGTATTGATGAAGGGGGGATGATGACAGGGTAATGATGAAAGGGGGGGATGATGAAAGGGTATTGATGAAGGGGGGATGATGACAGGGTAATGATGAAGGGGGGGATGATGACAGGGTAATGATGAAGGCGGGGATAATGACAGGGTAATGATGAAGGGGGGGATGATGACAGGGTAATGATGAGGGGGGGATGATGACAGGGTAATGGTGAAGGGGGGGATGATGACAGGGTAATGATGAGGGGGGGATGATGACAGGGTAATGATGAAGGGGGGGATGATGACAGGGTAATGATGAAGGGGGGGATGATGACAGGGTAATGATGATGAGGGTGTTAATGACGGGGATCTGGATGATGACAGGGGGGATGATGTATTTCCCATCCTAGGCTTATACTCAAGTCAGTAACTTTTCCTGGGTTTTTGGGGTGAAATTAGGGGCCTCGGCTTATATTCGGGTCGGCTTATACTCGAGTATATACGGTGACTTTCTGGCACCAGTTAATTTGAAAGAAAAAAAAAAAAGTTTTCCCCCAGAGTACCCCTTTAACCCTTGGTATGTGCTGCCTTAAAGTGGGAAAAAAAATTAAAACGGAAAGTTAAACAGACCACAGTGCTCTCTGCTGACACCTCTATCCATGTCAGGAACTGTCTGGGGCAAGAGGTTTGCTATGGGGATTTGCTCCTATTCTGGACAGTTCCTGACATGGACAGAGGTATCAGCAGAGAGCACTGTGGTCAAACTGAAAAGAACAACTCAACTTTCTCTGTAGTATACAGCAGCTGATAAGAACTGGAAGGATTAAGATTTTTTAATAGAAGTCATTTACAAATCTGTTTAACTTTCTGGAACAAGTGGATATGAAAAAATATGTTTTCCACCGGAGTACCACTTTAAGGACATCTAGGAAAGGTTTTTTTTACTGGGGATGGCAACCCACGGAACCAACCCTCGGACAGGTAACCGAACCGGACACCAGAACAAATGGGTGGGTGCTGTGTTCCCCAATTGACACTCCTAGAAAGAGATTTTACGGTACGCATAAAAATCTACTTTTATCGCTCAGCTCCATTGGGGACACAGAGACCATGGGACATACCAAAGCAGTCCCCAAGGTGGGAAAAACTCAAGTGACTCAGGTGGAAGGCTGGGCCACAGCCGCCTGCAACACCTTGCGACCCAAACCAGCATCCGAGGATGCAAAGGTATGCACCTTATAAAATTCTGTAAATGAGTGCAAGGACGACCAGGTGGGCCACCTTACAGATTTGCAAGGCCGAAGCCCTATTGCAGAGAGCCCAGGAGGCCCCGACGGAACAAGAGGAATTAGCCGAGACCCAGAAAGGAGGAGTCTTCCCCTTGAAGCGGTAAGCTTCCGAGATGGCAGAACGGATCCACCGCGAAATGGTCGCCTTCGAAGCAGGAAGTCCCCAACGACGACCCTCAGTAAGCACAAAAAAAGTCACACTGGCGAAAGGAAGAAGTGACCGAAAGGTAAATCCAAGCGGCCAGTACCACATCAAGACCGTTAAGCAACTGTTCCCTGGGATGGAATGGAGCTGGACAAAAGGACGGAAGGAGGATATCCTTATTTAGGTGAAAGGCAGACACCACCTTAGGCAAAAAGGACGGGACCGGATGGAAAACAACCTTGTCTTGGTGTAAAACCAGGTAGGGAGAACGGCAAGAAAGACGCGCCAGTTCCGAAACTCTCCATATGGAAGTGAACACAATCAGGAAGGCCACCTTCCAGGAAAGGATATGAAGAGGAACATCCCAGAGAGGCTCAGAGGGGGTTCCCTGTAAGGCATGGAGAACCAGATTCAGATACCAAGGGGGAGTAGGAGATCTGTAAGGTGGGGCCGCATGAGCAACAACCTGCAGAAAAGTTTGGATGTGAGGATCGGACGCCAGGGGACGCTGAAAGAGAATGGAGAGAGCCGACACCTGACCCTTAAGAGAACTGAGAGCCAATCGTTTTTCCAGCCCCGACTGTAAAAAAGGAAAGAAGTCATGGGAGGGAGAACACAACTGAGACTGGAATTCATCGTGATGACCTGTCAGTGGAAGGACAGAAAGGATCGCCCCTGTCGAAGAAGAGGGGACCGAAGACCCCACCGGGACAGAAGAAAAAGTTGAAGAGGTCGACAATGAAACTGGGTGAAGGGAATGGCTTCCATGGCCCCCACCATCCGACCCAGGACTTCCATGCTGAGCCGAATGGAAACTGGAACAGGACCCCAGTGAAGACGAACTCCCGATGACAGAGCATGGCGCTTGTCCAACGGAAGCCAAATTTGGACGGTCACTGTGTCGAACTGGTGTCCCAAGAAGATCAAAGATTGGTTGGGAATCAGGTTGGACTTGTCCTGATTGACCACCCAGCTGAAACGGGATAAGGTCTCAAGAGGGAGACGGAGACGGAGACTCTCTTGATTCTGGGCATGGTAAGAGAGAGTCTTGACCAGGAGGTCATCCAGGTAGGGGATGATGGACAACCCCCAGGCTCGAAGGATGGCAATCACTGCCGCCAGGACATTGGTGAAGACCCTTGGGACCGTAGCCAGGCATAAAGGAAGGGCCACATACTGAAAATGGCCCTCCGCAACTGTGAAGCGGAGATAACTGGGGATGTAAAAGGTAGGTGTCTTGGATATCCACAGAGGAAAGAAACTCCCCTTGATCCATGGACGCCACTTGGGAATGGAGAGACTCCATACGGAAATGACGTAGGAGTAGGTGGCGGTTGAGGAGCTTCAGATCCAGGATCGGGCGGATGGAACCCCCTTTCTTGGGGATGACGAACAGGTTTGAAAAGAACCCCGAAAAATGCTGCTTGGGAGGAACTGGGACGATCACTCCCTGAGCAAAAAGGGTCCAAAGCGCAATCCAAAAAGCCGCCGCCAAGGAAGTAGAACAAGGAGGGCGGGTTTGAATAAAACGTTACCTTGGAAAGAAAGCAAACTCAATCCGATAGCCGTTGGAAACGACATATCGGACCCAAGAGTCCTGCAAGTGGGCCGACCAAACGTCCCAGAAAAGGGACAAACAACTTCCCACCCGAGAAGAAGGCTCGGGTGGGGATGTCCCTTCAGGCGGAGGGAGGCTTGCGGGTGCCCGACTTGGCCACAAAACGGCCAGATCGGTAATCCGAATTCCAGGAAGGATGGGCTTTGTAGGAAGGAGCCTTCTTATCCTGTGAGGGCGCCGTCCGGTCGCCCGACCCGAGCCAAAAGATCGAAAGGACCGAAAGGAGGTCGACTTCCTGCGGGAATCGGTACGGCGAGGCTTACTCTGCAGTAATAAGGAGCTCTTCCCTCCAGTAGCCACGGAGATAATTTCATCCAGGCGTTTCCCGAATAGTCTGGTCCTAGCGAAAGGAAGCTCAGTGAGAGATTTCTTGGAAGCGGCATCGGCGTCCCAGGCCTGGAGCCACACGGAGCAACGATGCGCTACTAGGTTACCAGTGACAAAAGCTGTACAACGAGCAGACTGCATAGAAGCAGAGAACAAATAGTCTCCAGCATTGGAGAGTTGAAGTGCAAGATCCGTCAAATCTTCCAAAGGAGCCACGGATAAAATGCCCTGGCGGAGTTGGGAAGCTCAGACAGAAAGGGCTTTGGACACCGAAGCAGAAGCAAAGGCAGGAAGCAAAGATGAACCTGCTGCTTCAAAAGCGAATTTGGTCAGATTTTCAATCCTCTTGTCCGCCGGGTCCTTAAAGGATGCTGCATCTGCCAAAGGTAGAGTAGTCGCTTTCGACAGATGGGAAACCGGGGGATCCACAGCCGGTGGAGATGTCCATTTCGCAATGAGGTTCTGGGCGAAGGGAAACTGAGCCTGGACCTTCTTAGTCCCTCTATAGTGTTTGTCTGGATGCTTCCATGCTGTTTCCAGTAAGGTGTCAAATTCAGCATGAGAAGTGAAAACATTAGGAGAGCGATGGGAGCTGTGAAAGTAAACTTCTTCAGCTATGTCCGAAGTTCCGGGATCCTCTAGGTGGAAGGTGTCCCTGATGGCAGAGACCAAGTTGTCTACTATGTCTTGCACGCGGCACCCCGTTTGTAATCAGTCCCCGGAGCGTGTTTGCTCCGGGTCTGATTACCGGCGACCACAGGGCCGACGGCGTGTGACGTCACGCCTCTGCCCCCGTGTGACATCACGATCCGCCCCTCAATGCAAGCCTACGGGAGGGGGCGTGATAGCTGTCACGCCCCCTCCCATAGACTTGCATTGAGGGGCGGAGCGTGAGGTCACACGGGGCGGAGGCGTGATGTCACACGCCGCTGGCCCCGTGATCGACAGTAATCAGATCCGGAGCGAACGCGCTCCGGGAACTGATTACAAACGGGGTGCCGAGTGCAAGATCACGGGGGTCCCAAGCGGCAGGACTCCTGCGATCAGGCATCTTATCCCCTATCCTTTGGATAGGGGATAAGATGTCTAAGCACCGGAGTACCCCTTTAAGGGGTTAAATGGGCACTGTCAGATACAAAAAAAAAGTTTTATATATGTGTGACATCTTGACAAAACATTAATCTTTCTAATATACATCATAAGAAAAATGTATTTACATTTTATAGAAATTATGGCTCATAAAATCTTGGCTTTTTTCAAGCTATAGCACAGGCATGGACAAAGTCCAGTAAGTGAGGGTGGGCTAGCACTCCACTGTACGCTCTCCTGTCAGATAGTACTCATCTGTGCTCTCTCCTGCTTGGTAGGACTCCTCTGTGCTCTCTCCTGTCGTATAGTACCCCTCTGTGCTCTATCCTGCCTGATAGTACTCCTCTGTACTCTCTCCTGCCTGATAGGACTCCTTTGTGCTCTCACCTGTCCTATCAGACAGAGGAATGTTAGCCCTCACTTACTGGACTGTGTTCATGCCTGTGCTTCAGCTTAGACAAAGCCAAGATTTCCATAAAAAGCTAAGAAAATGTATTTATGAAGTATATTAGAAAGGTTAATGTTTTGCCAAGATGTACAACTTATAAAAAGTTTTTTGTAACTGACAGTGCACTAAATCTTATTTAACTCTGCACTGGAAAAATTGCATGTTCTTTTACATGCAATTTTTTGTGATTTATGTGCGGAACCTCCTCAGACAAGGCTACAAAATCTTGCTTATACTTTTTCTAGGTGTATACAGGGATCCCTCAAATTACAATGGCCTCAACATACAACAGTTTCAACTTACAGTGGTCTTTTTTAGACCATTTTAACTTGAAACCAGACTCAACATACAATGCTACGTACAGTCCAGATCTGCAAAACATGTCAATGGCTGGAAGAAATGACCAATCAGAATGGGCATTTCACTGGTAAAACACCTGTATTACTGAAGCGTATGCACTGAATTCCTGTCTGGTAGCACTTTCCTACAGTACAGGGAGGTATTACATGTTCTGTACTGCTTAGTTAGCTGCTCCTTTGGACACCAATAAGGGCGGCTCAATTTTACTTTTCTCGGTCGGCTCCATTGGGGACACAGTGACTGTGGTTATACATTGCTGCCACTAGGAGGCTGACACTAGGCACGCAAAAAGAAAGTTGGCCCCTCCTGGCAGGATATACCCCGCCTACTGTCCCTGAGCTAATCACTTTTAGCTTAGAGTCAGTAGGAGGCAGACACAGGTCTGGAGTTCTCCAGTCTTGGTCTTTTTTTTATTTTCTAGCTGGCGCCTGTATTTAGTTTTTTTCTTTTTAGGTGGGAGTTCAGGAGCATGGCACTACCTGTTCCCGCATGCAGCTGAGGGGCAGGGGGCATAGAGTATGCTCCGTTAACCCCTTTCCGCCAACGTCCAGCGCCTGGGGTTGCACCTTGGATCCGGGTCCCCCTAACTTCCCTGCTCATCCCGCTGTTCCAGCCTGACATGACGCAGGGGACTATAGCTGGCCGAAGACATCCTAGATGAGTATGTGCGGGATAGGGTGAGTAGGTCTCTGTCTCTCTCTGTCTCGGATGAGGTGTTGGATCAAGAGGACCACTCTGCAGTGTCTGATATGGTGGACAGCCTGGTATCAGCAATCCGGGACAGCTTTAATCTGGAGAACCCAAGAATTTCGGAAGTCTATTCTTAAGTTTCTTTTTGCCGCTCTCGTCATTCCCCCAAGGATTTCAGTTCTCATGCTGAATTTGAAGCCATGCTGGACGCGGCTTGGAAGCATCCGTATAAGCGGTTTCAGGGGGGCAAAGAAGATACAAGCTCAGTTTCCCTTCTCTCAGGATCTGATTTCCAAGTCGACAACGCCGCCTGTCGTAGATCCTCTGGTTTCTCATCTGTCAAAATCTACTACTCTGCCTCTAGCGGATGCAGCGTCCTTTAAGGATCCGACGGACAAGAAGATTGAGAACCTGGCAAAGTTTGCCTTTGAAGCGGCAGGTTTGTCCTTGCTTCCACCTTTGCTTCCACCTGTGTGTCCAATTCAGTTTCTGTTTGGGCTTCCCAGCTTCGCCAAGTCATCTTGTCAGGTGCCCTTCAGGAAGACTTGGCAGACCTCGCACGTCAACTCTCTCAGGCTGGGGGACTACCTCTGTCCGGCAGCACTGGAGTCCACCGGCTGTACGGCTTTTGCTTCAGGTAAATTGGTGGTGATTCGTCGCTCCATATGGCCGAAGGCGTGGGATGCTGCTTCGAAGAAATCGCTCACGGAGTTGCCCTTCTCCGGTACTCGGCTCTTTGGGAAGCGCCTGGACGAGACCATATCTGAAGCTACTGGTGGTAAACGCTCTCTGCTGCCGCAGAACAAACCTCACCGCTCCGATCCCAGTCAGAAGTAGTCTTCCTTTCAGCCGTTTCTGTCCTTTGCCTCGGGTCGTTCTTCCAAGCAAGCGACCTCGCAATCATGCAAAGCTCCCTCCTTCAAGGGGTGTCCTTCCTGGAAGTCAGACAACCGTTCTGGCTATTTCGCTGCCAAGTCCGGTAACCAAAATCCTCCCACTTCCTGAAAGGATGTTCCCACCCGTGTCCTCTTCTCGGGTGGGAGGGCACCTTTCTCTTTTCCAGGATGTTTTGCTAGCGCAGGTTCAGGACACCTGGGTTCGGGACATTGTATCCAATGGTTACCGGTCAAACTTACATATTATTTTGATACTTTAGGTCGGCCTGATAACACCAATTCCAAATTTGTTTAGTTTCCGTCATGTTTTCATATATATATATATATATTTTTTTACTTTTTAATAAAAAAAAATTACATTTTTATTTTTCTATTAACTGGGCTGTATAAGGGCTCATTTTTTGGGCCATAATATACTGTTTGTATCGGTACCATTTTGGCATTGATCTAACTTTTTGAGCACTTTTTTACTTAATTCTTTCTGGGATATGATGTTATAAACATAAAAAACCCAATTCTGTGATTTACCGTACTGGATATAAAATGTTAAATTTTAATAGTTCAGTCAATTATGCACACGCCAATACCAAATATGTTTATTTTATTTATGTTTACATATTTTTATATGGAAAAGAGGGGTGATATGAACTTTTCGGGTACGTTCACATGGGCGGATTTATTTGTGGGTTTCCTGCTGCATATTTGAAAGGGGGCGGGCTCTTCTCGGCTGTCCGCAGATTTTCCGAGGTGGAATTTACGCTGCAGAAAATCCGCCGCAAGCCCCATTGAAGTCAGAAGGGTCTGCTGCAGATTTTCCACCCCGGACAGCAGAGAAGAGCCCGCCCCTTTCAAATACGCAGCGGGAAACCCGCAAATAAATCCGCCTGTATGAACGTACCTCTAATATTGAAGGAGTTAATGGGTGTTTTTTTTAATTTTTAGACACTTTTTTTTTAAGCAGGAATCATTTAGATTCCTCATATAGATCAGTTCTATTGAACTCCATTTGATCTGTGTTCATTTGGTTGAGCCTGCTCAAGGCAGGCTCAATCAAATGCAGATCTATGGGGTCAGCCGTGAATGTAGAGGTAAGCATTCTGGCTACCTCCACAGGGATCGCCCCCCGCAATCGCGCTGGAGGGGGGCGACCCACCCCGCTAGACTACCAGGGATGGTTAAAAGATCCCTTTAGACACTGCTGTCAACTTTGACAGCGGTGATCTAAAGGGTTAATAGCCACCCACGGCGATCGCCGTATGCCGGGCTATTAGCAGCAGCCCCCGGCTACTGAAATCAGCCGGGGGGTGCCGAGTATGAAGCGGGCATGAGTCAGGAGGCCCCTCTGTTCACCCTGATAGCCGGTGTGAGGTGCAGACTTGCGTCCCATGCAAGTCTAAAGCCGCTCTCACACCTCACACCGGCATTATGAAGAAAAAGGGGGGGGGGGGGGGGGGTCGGTCCGGCCCTGCTTGCCAGATACAGGGCTAAATCTATAAAAAATTCAGCTGCCCGGAGCCCGGAACAACATGTCCTGGGTGTGGGGCAATAGAATTTCCACATCCCTGCAAGTGGCTACCAGCTTCCAAGGCGACCATTTTGCGGTGGATCCATTCTGCCATCTCGGAATCCTACCGTCGTAAGGAAAGTTCCCACCTTTTTAGGTCACTGCGCATTCCATGTTTCCTGTTGGGGCTTATTGGGCGCTCCACAATAGGGCTTAGGCCTTCGGTCTGCAAGGCGGCCACCTGGTCATCCTTGCAAATCTTTACTAAATTCTACCAGGTGCACACTTTTGCACCCACTGATGTCGGTTTGGGTCGCAAGGTGTTGCAGGCAGGAGTCGCTCAGTCTTTTGCCTGAAACTGGTTTGGGTATTTTTCCCACCCCGGGGACTGCTTTGGGTATGTCCCACGGTCTCTGTGTCCCCCAATGGAGCCGGCCGAGAAAAGTAGATTTTTTATGCTTATCGTAAAATCTCTATCTCGGAGGATCCATGGGGGGACACAGCACCCACCAATTTGTATTTGTTGCTATGGTTCGGTTGTCTGTCCGAGGGGTCGTTTTGGTTCTTTTTTGTCTGGTTCCCTCGGACAACTGCTGGTGTCTTT
This sequence comes from Hyla sarda, assembly GCF_029499605.1. NCBI lineage: Eukaryota > Metazoa > Chordata > Amphibia > Anura > Hylidae > Hyla > Hyla sarda. Next base: position 282,807,613 of record NC_079193.1, read on the forward strand.
CTCTGTGGTCCTCTCCTACTGCTTTGGGACGAAACTGATTAGCTATGGGTCAGTAGGTATATCCTGTCAGGTGGTGCCAACTTTCTTTTTGTATGCCTAGTGTCAGCCTCCTAGTGGTAACAAGATATACCCACAGTCTCTATGTCCCCCAATGGAGCCTCCGAGAAAGAAATTTTACGGTAAGCATAAAAAATCTCCTTTTTTAAGACATTGCGTGTACTGTACAGGACCCTGAGGAAGCTCCTGTCATTTACATAGACAGTGATTAACAGCTTCCAGCAGCTCTTACTTTTATATGTAAGGACTTGCTTTATCAGTATTAGTTATCTACTTATTTTTGCTTAATCCTTACTTTTTTCCTATTTTTGGATGACATTTTGGAGGCTTCAGAAGCAATAACCAGGTTTCAACAGTTATGGTCTCAACATACAATGGTATCAAAATACAATGTTAATCCAGGAACCAATTAATATTGTAACTTGAGTAACCACTGTACTTCACATTTACATTAGCCCAGATAAACCATGAACTGTATCATGCACGCATTTGTTACACATGTATCTAAATGGTTCAGAACAATGCCACAGAAGATGAAAGGGCTTGATTAATTAAAATGTTGTAATATACTTGTATACTTGAAAAAGGAGTGCACTAGTCTAATAAAGCATACAGCATTTTATTTTTCATGCTAACTATACAAATCAAAAATGACTGGCTTGTCTACTCACCAAGTAAAGTCTGTGGTTTTACAACACGCATACCCATGAATGTATTATAACAATCCAGGGCCGCAAGCAACATGTCCATCCACTGAAGCGCAGCACATAAAGAGGTCTGCTGCAGATCATGAAGTGTGGTAATGTATAATATGCCACAATGGTTGCCATCCATGCTGCCAGCACTTTCAAATCTCTGAATCAAAAAAGAGATGCCTTCTTTCTTGATCATCTCCTCCACCCAAGCTGAGGGCGATTTTTTCTCTGAAAAAATAAAAAGTATTTACAGCAGGGAGTTCTGCTAAATGCCAAAGGATTCTGCTCTAGGCAATAAGTGTATGTGTATTATTCATTTGTTTCCTGAATGCAAAATTTAAAAAACTAAACAGTTTTCAAAGAACATTTTCTACCATGTTACGGTTTGTGACTGATTATTTTTTTTGCTTTTTCATTGTTAAGGCGGCCATGCATTTTGAATAACCTCCCTCATACACGATTCACCCAGAACAAAAGGGTTGGGGACAAAAATACACCACACACGATCATTCTCTCCACTTTCATTTGGCAGTGGAGCGCCGAGAGGCTGCCACCCTTAATGGACAACTTTAGAGTAAGGGCACATTTAGAGGGAAGGAAGTTGTACACTGCAGACAAGTTTATTTGGAGAGAATATCATGGGCTTTGTACACGTGTCTTAAAAAAGCAAAGCAGCCAGATTAACCTGTAGACTTCTGAACACACAAACCTCACATCCATGTATTAAAGAGAAGGACAAGCCAACATGAAAAACAGAACCTAGACTGCAAACTGAATATCATGGGGTTAATGAAGGAATAAAGTAAATTGGATAAAACCTTTTTTAACCCCTTCAGGACGGAGCCCATTTTGGCCTTAAGGACCGGAGCGTTTTTTGCTCATCTGACCACTGTCACTTTAAACATTAATAACTCTGGGATGCTTTTAGTTATCATTCTGATTCATAGATTGTTTTTTCGTGACATATTCTACTTTAACAAAGTGGTAAATTTTTGTCGATACTTGCATCCTTTCTTGGTGAAAAAATCCGTAAATTTGATGAAAAATTTGAAAATTTTGCATTTTTCTAACTTTGTAATATCCATTTTCCTTACAAGCAGAAAGCTTCAAAGAAATTTTTTTTGGTTCACATATACAATATGTCTACTTTATGTTTGCATCATAAAATTGACGTGTTTTTACTTTTGGAAGATACCAGAGGGCTTCAACGGTCAGCAGCAATTTTCCATTTTTCACAAAATTTTCAAACTCTGTATTTTTCAGGGACCAGTTCAGGTTTGAAGTGGATTTGAAGGGTCTTCATATTAGAAATACCCCATAAATGACCCCATTATAAAAACTACACCCCCCAAAGTATTCAAAATTACATTCAGTCAGCGTTTTAACCCTTTAGGTGTTTCACACGAATAGCAGCAAAGTGAAGGAGAAAATTCACAATCTTCATTTTTTACACTCATGTTCTTGTAGACCCAATTTTTGAATTTTTACAAGGGGTAAAAGGACAACATTTTTACTTGTATTTGTAGCCCAATTTCTCTCGAGTAAGGAAATACCTCATATGTCTATGTAAAGTGTTCGGCGGGCGCAGTAGAGGGCTCAGAATGGAAGGAGCGACAAGGGGATTTTGAGAGTACGTTTTTCTGAAATGGTTTTTGGGGGGTATGTTGCCTTTAGGAAGCCCTTATGGTGCCAGAACAGCAAAAAAAAACCCACATGGCATACCATTTTGGAAACTAGACCCCTTGGGGAACGTAACAAGGAATAAAGTGAGCCTTAATAACCCACAGGTGTTTCACGACTTTTGCAAATGTAAAAAAAAAAAAATAATTTTTTACCTAAAATGCTTGTTTTCCCAAAAATGTTAAATTTTTAAAAAGGGTAATAGCAAAAAATACCCCTAAAAATTTGAAGCCCAATTTCTCCCGATTCAGAAAACACCCCATATGGGGGTGAAAAGTGCTCTGCTGGCGCACTACAGGTCTCGGTAGAGAAGGAGTCACATTTGGCTTTTTGAAAGCAAATTTTGCTCTGGGGGCATGCCGCATTTAGGAAGCCCCTATGGTGCCAGGACAGCAAAAAAAAAACCCACATGGCATACCATTTTGGAAACTAGACCCCTCGGGGAACGTAACAAGGGGTTAAGTGAACCTTTATACCCCACAGGTGTTTCACGACTTTTGCATATGTAAAAAAAAAAAAAACATTTTTTTTACCTAAAATGCTTGTTTTCCCAAAATTTTTAAATAGGGTAAAAGCAGAAAATACCCCCCAAAATTTGTTAGGCAATTTCTCCCGAGTACGGTGATACCCCATATGTGATCCTAAACTGTTGCCTTGAAATACGACAGGGCTCCAAAGTGAGAGCGCCATGCGCATTTGAGGCCTAAATTAGGGATTGCATAGGGGTGGACTTAGGGGAATTCTACGCCAGTGATTCCCAAACAGGGTGCCTCCAGCTGTTGCAAAACTCCCAGCATGCCTGGACAGTCAACGGCTGTCCGACAATATTGGGAGTTGTTGTTTTGCAACAGCTGGAGGCTCCGTTTTGGAAACAGTGGCGTACCAGACGCTTTCATTTTTATTGGGGAGGGGAAGGGGGCTGTGCAGGGGTATGTGTATATGTAGTGTTTTTTGCTTTTTATTTTATTTTTTGTTAGTGTAGTGTAGTGTTTTTAGGGTACAGTCGCACGGGCGGGGGTTCACAGTAGTTTCTCGTTGGCAGTTTGAGCTGCGGCAGAAAATTTGCGGCAGCTCAAACTTGCAGCCAGATACTTACTGTAATCCTCCGCCCATGTGAGTGTACCCTGTACATTCACATTGGTGGGGGGGACATCCAGCTGTTGCAAAACTACAACTCCCAGCATGCGCTGACAGACTGTACATGCTGAGAGTTTTAGTTTTGCAACAGCTGTAGGCACACTGGTTATATATCACAGAGTTTGTGACCTAACTCAGTGTTTCACAACCAGTGTGCCTCCAGCTGTTGCAAAACTACAACTCCCAGCATGTACGGTGCATGGTGTACATTGGCTGCTGAGAGTTGCAGTTTGCAACAGCTGGAGGCACACCGGTCGTGAAACACTGAGTTAGGTAAAAAAAAAAAAAACTCTAAGTTTCACAACCAGTGTGCCTTCAGCTGTTGCAAAACTACAACTCTCAGCAGTCACCGACAGCCAACGGGCATGCTGGGAGTTGTAGTTATGCAGCCAGCAGATGCACCACTACAACTCCCAGCATGCACTTTAGCTGTTTGTGCAAGCTGGGAGTTGTAGTTATACAACAGCTGAAGGTACACTTTTCCATAGAAAAAATGCGCCTCCAGCTGTTGCAAAACCATAAGTCCCAGCATGCCCATAAGGGAATGCTGGGAGTTGTGGTGGTCTGCCTCCTGCTGTTGCATAACTACAGCTCCCAGCATGCCCTTTTTGCATGCTGGGAGCTGTTGCTAAGCAACAGCAGGAGGCTGTCACTCACCTCCAACGATCCAGCCGCATGAGGTCAGTCCCTCTTCGTCGCCGCCGCCACTGCTCCTGGGGCCCCGATCCCAACATTGACGCCGGGGATCGGGGTCCCCAGCACCCGGGGTGCACGTCTCGCACCCACTCATGTCCTCCGGAAGAGGGGCGGAGCAGGGGCGGAGCGGGTGCGGGAGTGAAACCCGCAGCAGGCGCCCTGATTGGTCGGCCGGTAATCCGGCCGACGAATCAGGGCGATCGTGAGGTGGCACCAGTGCCACCTCACCCCTGCAGGCTCTGGCTGTTCGGGGCCGTCAGAGACGACCCCGAACAGCCAGTAATTCCGGGTCACCGGGTCACTGGAGACCCGATTGACCAGGAATCGCCGCAGATCGCATAATGACCCCCCTGGGCGATATGCGGGGATGCCTGCTGAACGATTTCAGCAGGCATCCGGCTTCGGTACCCAACCGGCTAGCGGTGGGGACCGGAATTCCCACGGGCGTATGGATACACCCTCGGTCCTTAAGGACTCGAAATGCAGGGCGTATCCATACGCCCTATGTCCTGAAGAGGTTAAGTTAAGGTAACCATTTAGGGCAATAACTAGCCAATATTGTCTGCAATAGGACCTGCGATAAGCTGGGAAAGAAAAACATGCTTGTTTGTATGCTGATTGCATCCTTTTAGCATGCTAAAGAAATCTTTGTTCATAAGCAATTTATCTCACAGAGTAATAGTGGTTGAAAAGCTGTAGAACAATGGGTGAAAAGTAATGCACAAACAATTTAGCGATGGTGTCTGAGCCATGCAAAGGCTACAAGATCGGTGCTCATTTTCAGGACGTGCTTAGCATATGTAATGGAAAATGTTATTTGTTGTTTAACTACAAACCATTCTTCAAACTAGTACAAAAAAATGAAAAAGCTTTTTTTCAGCATTTGAGCCCATAATTCCAAGTTTTTATACAGTGTAAAATGCTTCGATTACCATAATGCACAGGATCCACACCCAGAAGTGCTGCAGCCCAAGTTATTTTATTATTCTATTAGACCTTTCCCAGCATTCCATGCAGGAAAATGGTCAGATACTATGGGCACATGGAAAGCAATTGTGCATTAAAGAAGTATTTCAGGAAAAAAATATTTTTATATATCAACTGGCTCCAGAAAGTTAAACAGATTTGTAAATTACTTCTCTTAAAAAATCTTAATCCTTCTAATAATTATCAGCTGCTGAAGTTGAGTTATTTTCTGTCTGACAACAGTGCTCTCTGCTGACATCTCTGCTTGTCTCAGGAACTGCACAGAGCAGAATAGGTTTGCTATGGGGATTTGCTTCTACTCTGGATAGTTCCCGAGACAGGTGTCATCAGAGAGCACTTAGACAGAAAAGAACAACTCAAATTCAGCAGCTCATATGTACTGAAAGGATTAAGATTTTTTAATAGAAGTAATTTACAAATCTGTTTAACTTTCTACGGCCAGTTGACATGTAAAAAAAAGTTTTTTTTCCTGGATAACCCCTTTAAAAAGTTGTTGCTACTACATTCTGTACCCCAAAGTGTGCAACTACATAGCATGTCTATTTAAGACATTTTTTTTGTTAACCCCTTAGGGACTCAGCCCATTTGGACCTTAAAGGAGATGTCTGGTGCTCACTTTTCTTATTTTATCCGTTCCGGGCTGAAAAAAAAAGAACACAAATTTTCTCTTACCTGCCTAGGCTCCCCCGGTGCTTCAGTACAGGTGTTCGGTCCCCGAGCTGTATTCTTCTTACTTCCTGTTAGCCCGGCACGTCACACGGAGCTTCAACCTATCACCGGCCGCAGCGATGTCTCGCCTCGGCCAGTGATAGGCTGAAGCTCCGTGTGACGTGCCAGGCTAACAGGAAGTAAGAAGAATACAGCTCGGGGACCGAACGCCTGTACCGGAGCACCGGGGGAGCGTATGCAGGTAAGAGAAAGCTTATTTTCTTTTTTTTTTTTTGCAGCCCGGAACAGATACAATAAGAAAAGTGAGCACCGGATATGTCCTTCAAAGACTAAGACAATTTTATTTTAACATTTTCGTTTTTTCCTCCTCCCCTTCAAAAAATCATACCTCTAATATTTTCATCCACAGACTAGTATGAGGGCTTGTTTTTTGCGCGACCAGTTGTCCGTTGTAATGCCATCACTCACTTTACCATAAAATGTATGGCGCAACCAAAAAAATACTATTTGTGTGGGGAAATTAAAAAGAAAACCGCAATTTTGGAAGGTTTTGTTTTCACGCCGTACAATTTATGGTAAAAATGACGTGTTCTTTATTCTCTGGGTCAATATGATTAAAATGATACCCATGATTATACACTTTTCTATTACTGTTGCGCTTAAAAAAAAAAATCGCAAACTTTTTAACCAAATTAGTACGTTTAAAATCCCCCTATTTTGAAGACCTATAACTTTTTCATTTTTCCGTATAAGCGGTGGTATGAAGGCTCATTTTTTGCGCCATGATCTGTACTTTTTATTAATACCATATTTGCTTATACAAAACTTTTATTACATTTTTTATTAATTTTTTTTGGAATAAAATGTTATAAAAAAAAGCAGCAATTTTGGAAATTTTTTTTTCCGTTCACGCCGTTCACCGTACGGGATAATTTACATTTTATTTGAATAGTTCAGATATTTACGCACGCGGCGATACCAAATACGTATATAAAATAATGTTTTTACACTTTTTGGGAGTAAAATAGGGAAAATGGGACAATTTACGTTTTTATTGGGGGAGGGGGGTTTTCACATTTTTTATACTTTATTTTTACACTCTTATAGTCCCCATAGGAGACTATTTATAGCAACCATTCGATTGCTAATGCTGTTCAGTGCTATGTTTAGGACACAGCACTGATCAGCATTATCGGTCATCTTCTGCTCTGGTCTGCGGGAAGGCAGATCAGAGCAGAAGACTCCTGGAAGGCAGCGGAGCCAGGTGAAGGGACCTCCGTCTGCCGTGCAGGATGATCGGATTGCCGCGGCAGCGCTGCGGGCGATCCGATCATCCTGTTAAGTGACCGCGATTCTGCAGATGCCGTGATCTGTATTAATCACAGCATCTGAGGGGTTAATGGCGGACATCCGCGATATTGCGGGTGTTCGCCATAATCGGCTGCGATCCACAGCGGGGACCTGCCGCGCATGATGCCGGCATCGCTCCGATGCCCGTGGTTATGCTCAGGACGTAAATGTACGTCCTAGTGCGTTAAGTACCACATCACCAGGACGTACATTTACGTCCTGCGTCGTTAAGGTGTTAAAGGGGTCCTCTGGTGGAGAATTTTTTTTTTCTTAAAATCAACTGGTGCCAGAAAGTTAAACAGATTTGTAAATTACTTCTATTAAAACATCTTAATCCTTCCAGTACTTATCAGCTGCTGTATGCTCCAGAGGAAGTTGAGTTGTTCTTTTAGTCTCACCACAGTGCTCTCTGCTGACACCTCTGGCCATGTCAGGAACTGTCCAGAGTAGATGCAAATCCCCATAGCAAACCTCTCCTGCTCTGGACAGAGGTGTCAGTAGAGAACACTGCGGTCAGACTGATAAGAACAACAAAGGACTTAACTTCCTCTGGAACATACAGCAGCTGATGAGTACTGGAAGTATTAAGATTTTTTTTATAAAAGTAATTTTCAAATCTGTTTAACTTTCTGGAACCAGTAGATAAAAAAAAAAAAAAAAAAATAATAATAATAATAATAATAATAATGTTTTCCACCAGAATACACCTTTAACCCATTAGGGACTCATCCCATTTTCACCTTAACCCCTTTAGGGCTGAGCCCTTTTTCACCTGAAGGACTGAGCCCTTTTTTTGCAATTATGACCACTGTCACTTTATGCATTAATAACTCTGGAATGCTTTTACCGATTATTCTGATTCCAAGATTGTTTTTTCGTGACATATTCTACTTTAACACAGTGGTAAATTTTTGTCGTTACTTGCATCGTTTCTTGGTGTAAAATCCCAAAATTTCATGAAAATTCAGAAAATGTTGCATTTTTCTAACTTTGAAACTTTCTGCTTCTAAGGAAAATGGATATTCCAAATAAATTATATATTGATTCACATATACAAATATGTCTACTTTATAATTGCATCATAAAGTTGACATGTTTTTACTTTTGGAAGACAGAGGGCTTCAAAGTTCCGCAGCAATTTTCCAATTTTTCACAAAATTTCAAAATCGTAATTTTTCAGGGACCAGTTCAGTATTGAAGTGGATTTGAGGGGTATATAAGAAATACCTCATAAATGACCCCATTATAAAAACTGCACCCCCCAAGTATTCAGAATGACATTCAGAAAGTGTGTTAACCATTTAGATGTTTCACAGGAATAGCAGCAAGTTTTACACTCGCATGTTCTTGTAGACCCAGTTTTTGAAAATTCACAAGGTGTAAAAGGAGAAAAAGCCCCCCAAAATTTGTAACCCAATTTCTCTCGAGTAAGGAAATACCTCATATGTGTATGTCAAGGGCTCTGTGCTCAGAAGGGAAGGAGGGACAACGGGATTTTGGAGAGTGAGTTTTTCTGAAATGGCTTTTTGAGGGGCATGTCCCATTTAGGAAGCCCCTATGGTGCCAGAACAGGAAAAAAAAAAAATACATGGCATACCATTTTGGAAACTACAACCCTCAAGGAATGTAACAAGGGGTCCACTGAGCCTTAACACCCCACAGGTGTTTGACGACTTTTCGTTAAAGTTGGATGTGTGTAAATAAAAGAAAAAGGTTTCACTAAAATGCTGGTTTCCCCGAAATTTTACATTTTTACAAGGGGTAATAGGAGAAAATGCCCTCCAAAATTTGTAACCTCATCTCTTCTGAGTATGGAAATGCACCATGTGTGGATGTCAGTGCACTGCGGGCATACTACAATGCTCAGAAGAGAAGAAGTCACATTTGGCTTTTGGAAAGCAAATTTTGCTGAAATGGTTTTTGGGGGGCATGTCACATTTAGGAAGCCCCTATGGTGCCAGAACAGCAAAGAAAAACCACATGGCATACTATTTTGGAAACTATACCCCTCAAGGAACGTAACAAGGGGTACAGTGAGCCTTAACACCCCACAGGTGCTTGACAAATTTCCACTAAAGTTGGACGTGAAAATGAAATGCTGTTTTTACCCCAAATTTTTCATTTTCACAAGGGGTAATTGGAGAAAAAGCCTCCCAAAATTTGTAACACCATTTCTTCTGAGTATGGAAATACCCCATACGTGGATATAAAGTGCTCTGCGGGCCAACTACAATGCTCAGAAGATGAGCGCCATTGAGCTTTTGGTGAGAGAATTTGGTTGGAATAGAAGTGGGAGGCCATGTACGTTTACAAAGCCCCCCGTGGTGCCAGAACAGTGGACCTCCCCACATGTGACCCTATTTTGGAAACTACACCCCTCACAGAATTTAATAAGGGGTGCAGTGAACATTTACACCCCACTAGTGTTTGACAGATCTTTGGAATAGTGAGCTGTGCAAATGAAAAATAAATTTTTTCATTTTCACGGACGACTGTTCCAAAAATCTGTCAGACACCTGTGGGGTGTAAATGCTCACTGTACCCCATATTACAATACGTGAGGGGTGAAGTTTCCAAAATGGGGTCACATGTGGGGGGGGGTCCATTGTTCCGACACTATGGGGGCTTTGTAAACACACATGGCCTTCAATTTCAGACACATTCTCTCTCCAGAAGCCCAATGGCGCTCCTTCTCTTCTGACCATTGTAGTTCGCTTGCAGATCACTTTACATCCACATATGGGGTATGTACTTACTCAGAGGAAATGGGGCTACACATTTTGGGGGGCTTTTTTCCTATTCTATCATATGAAAATGAAAAACGTAGGGTAACACCAGCAATTTAGTGAAATTTCTTTTTTTTTTTTTTTTCATTTTCACATCCAACTTTAACGGAAATTTCTCAAACACCTGTGGAGTGTTAAGGCTCACAATACCCCTTGTTACATTCTCTGAGGAGTGTAGTTTCCAAAATGGGGTCACATCTGGGTATTTATTGTTTTGCGTTTATGTCAGAACCGCTGTAAAATCAGCCACCCCAGTGCAAATCACCAATTTAGACCTCAAATGTACATGGCACGCTCTCACTTCTGAGCCATGTTGTGCGCCCGCAGAGCCATTTACACCCACATATGGGGTATTTCCATACTCAGGATAAATTGCGTTACAAATTTTGGGGGTCTTTTTTTCCTTTTACTGCTTGTGAAAATTAAAAGTATGGGGCAACACCAGCATGTTAGTGTAAAAATAATTTATTTTTACACTAACATGCTGGTGTAGACCCCAACTTTACCTTTTCATAAGGGGTAAAAGGAGAAAAAGCCCCCCAAAATTTGTAACGCAATTGCTCCCGAGTACGGATATACCACATATATGGCCCTAAACTGTTTCCTTGAAATACAACAGTGCTCAAAAATGCCATGAACATTTGAGGCTTAAATTGGGGATTTGAATCCGCCACAAAAATACCCTACGGCAGTGTTTCCACAAACAGGGTGTCTCCAGCTGTTGCAAAACTCCCAGCATGCCTTGACAGTCAGTGACTGTCCGGCAATACTGTGAGTTGTTTATCAACAGCTGGAGGCTCCATTTTGGAAACACTGCCGTACAATACATTTTATTTATTGGGGGGGAGGGGGGGAGATATGGACTGTGTAGGGGTATGTGTATATGTAGTGTTTTACTTTTTATTTTGTGTAGGTGTAGTGTAGTGTTTTTAGGGTACATTCACACGGGAGGGTTTACAATGAGTTTCTCGCTGGGAGTTTGAGCTTGCAGCAGAACTCCCTGTAAACCCGCCCATGTGAATGTACCCTGTACATTCACATGGGGGGGGGAGGCAAACCTTCAGCTGTTGCAAAACTACAACTCCCAGCATGCACCGACAGACCATACATGCTGGGAGTTGTAGTTATGCAACAGCTGGAGGCACATTGGTTGCGAAACACAGAGTTTGTTACTTAGTTCAGTATTTCGCAACCAGTGTGCCTCTAGCTGTAGCAAAATTAGAACTCCCAGCATGTACAGACTACCAAAGGGCATGTAGGGAATGTAGCTGTGCTATTGTGGTATTTTATATGGCAGTTTTTGCCCCAGTATAGTTTTATTTACATTGCTATATTGTGAGGCTAGCTATTTTTGTTATCATAGGAGTGCTTATTCTGTCCATTTATTTATCTGCATGTCTACAGCCACACAGAGCTGACACTGATTGTAATTTGATTATCAGTAGGACGGGGTCATTTACTCAGAGCAGGAGGTCATGGTCCTGCTCTGAGGCTGTGTTGTGGCTCTTAAGGGAGCCTTTTTTAATGGTTTTAAAGCTGTAACTTGACTGTTTTGTGATTTGTAATAAAGCTATTGCCTTAGAGATATAATGGTGTGCATTCTATTTTCAGTGTGAGCTTTTTCCTTTGGTGGTAGTTGGAACTCCAGCTGTTGCATAACTAAACCTCCCAGCATGCCCTTTGGCTGTGCATGCTGCGAGTTGTTGCTAAGCAACAGCAGGAGGTGAACAGGCCTAACCTCCTGCGGTATCCTGCCACGGGACCGATCCTGCTGCTCCTGTCGCCGCCACCGATCCCGCGGGGCCCCCCGCCGGACCAGGGCAAGGTAGGAGAACCCCGGAGGAGATGATCACCGCCATCTTCGCCGTCCCGATCGTCGCCCAGCATGGTCGTGATTGGTCGGTCATTCCGACCGATCAATCACGTGATCAAGAGGCGGCACCCGTGCCACCTCACTCCTGCTGGGTAAGGGTGAATGGGTCTGTCTCTTTTTTTCTGGGTCACCAGAGACTCGACTGACCTGGAATAGCCGCAAATAGTCAGGGGGTCCCCAGGGGTTTGCACGGGGTGCCTGCTGATAGATTTCAGCAGTTACCCCGGTCCGGTCCCCGGCCGGCGAGCGGCGGGGACCATAATTCCCACAGGCGTACCCATACGACCTAAGTCCTTAAGAACTTAAAAACGGGGGCGTATGGATACGCCCGGTGTCCTTAAGGGGTTAAGGACTCAGCCCTTTTTGCAAATTCTGACCACTGTCACTTTATGCATTAATAACTCTGAGATGCTTTTACCTTTTATTCTGATTCCGACATTGTTTTATCGTGACATTCTACTTTAACATAGTGGTAAATTTTCATTGTTACTTGCATCCTTTCTTGGTGAAAAATCCCCCTATCTCATGAAAATGTAGCATTTTTCTAATGGACATTCCAAATAAATTATATATTTATTAACAAATACAATATGTTTTTTTTATGATGGCATCATAAAGTTGACATTTTTAACGTCACAGTGCCAGATGAAGGCAGTAACCCCGCCCATGCCAGTTAGCAGCTAAATTGCATATCAAGAAAGAGGATAACGGGCGAATGGCGCGGCGGATCCGGGCATGGTATACATCAAACTGCACAGCGTCCCCTGCACTACCAGCCAGTACCGCTGGTTAGTGCTGGGGGAGCAAGCTGACAGTTTTCCTTTAAGTTTGAAGTGGATTTGAGGGGCATTTCTGTGAGAAACACCCGATAAATTAGACCATTATAGAAACTGCACCCCTCAAAGTATTCAAAATAACATTCAGAAAGTTTGTTAACCCTTATTTACAGAAATAGCAGCAAAGTGAAGGAGAAAATTCAAAATCTTCATTTTTTACACTCACATGTTCTTGTAGAGCCATTTTTGGAATTTTTACAAGGGGTAAAAGAAGAGAAATCCCCCCCAAATTTGTAACCCCATTTCTCTCTAGTAAGGAAATACCTCATATGTGGTTGTAAATTGGTGTGTGGCTGCACTAGAGAGCTCAGAAGGGAAGGCGCAAAAATGGGATTTTGGAGAGGGAATTTTGCCGAAATGGTTTTGGGGGGGGGGGGATGTCGCATTTAGGAAGCCTACATGGTGCCAGAAAAACAAAAAAGAAAACCCACATGGCATACTATTTTGGAAACTACACCCCTTAAAGGATTAGTCCGGTGCACACTTTTCTCATTTCATCCGAACCGGCCTGCAAAATAAAAGAAAAGCAAACTTACCTGCCAACGAGCCCCCGTACACACGGTACAGGTTTCGGTCCCCGGGCTGTATTCTTCTTACTTCCTTTTAGCCCGGTACGTCACACGGAGCTTCAGCCTATCACTGGCCAAGGCGGGACATCGTAACAAGCGGTCCAGTGAGCCTTAACACCCCACAGGTGTTTGACGACTTTTCGTTCAAGTCTCATGAGTAAATGGAAAAAAATAATTTTTTCATTAAAATGCTGTTTTTTCCCCCAAATTTTACATTTTTAAAAGGGTTAATAGGAGAAAATGGCATATAAAATTTTTAACACCATTTCTTCTGATTATGGAAATATGCCATTATGTAGATGTAAAGTGCTCTGCGGGTGAACTACAATGCTCAGAAGAGAAGGAGCGCCATTGGGCTTTAGGAGAGAGAATTTGTTTGGAATGGAAGTCGGGGGCCATGTGCGTTTACAAAGCCCCCATGGTGCCATAACAGTGGACCCCACACACACACACGTGACACCACTTTGGAAACTACACCCCTTATAGAATTTAATAAGGGATGCAGCGAGCATTTACACCCCACTGGCGTTTGACAGATCTTTGGAACAGTAGACTGTGCAAATGAAAAATTACATTTTTCATTTTCACGGACCGCTGTTCCAAAAATCTGTCAGACACCTGTGGGGTGTAAATGTTCACTGTACTCCTTATTACATTCCTTGAAGAGTGTAATTTCCAAAATGGAGTCACATGTGGGGGGTCCAATGTTCTAGCACCATGGGGGCTTTGTAAACACACGTGGCCTTCATTTCTAGACAAATTTTCTCTCCAAAAGCCCAATGGCGCTCCTTCTCTTCTGAGCATTGTAGTGCGCCAGCAGAGCACTTTACAGCCACATATGGGGTATGTCCTTACTCAGAAGAAATGGGGTTACACATTTTGGGGGGCTTTTTTTTTCCTATTTTCCCTTGTGAAAATTAAAAATTTAGGGCAACACCAGCATTTTCGTGAAAATATATTTATATTTATATATTTTTTTTTCATCCAACCTTAATGAAAATTCATCAAACACCTGTGGGGTGTTAAGGCTCACTATACCCCTTGTTACCTTCCGTGAGGGGTGTCGTTTTCAAAATGGTGTCACATGTGGGTATTTATTATTTTGCATTTATGTCAGAACCGCTGTAAAAATCAGCCACCCCTGTGTAAATCACCAATTTAGGCCTAAAATATACATAGAGCGCTCTCACTCCTGAGCCCTGTTGTGCACGGCAGAGCATTTTACATCCACATAATGGGTATTTCCTTTTACCTATTGTGAAAATTATAAGTATGGGGAAAAACCAGCATGGTAGTGTAAAAAATTTTAAAAAATTTACAATAATATGCTGGTGTACACCCCAACTTTACCTTTTCATAAGGAGTAAAAGGAGAAAGAGCCCACCAAAATTTGTTAGGCAATTTCTCCCGAGTACGGAAATACCCCTTATGTGGCAATAAACTGTTGCCTTGAAATATGACAGGGCTCCGAAGTAAGAGAGCGCCATGCGCATTTGAGGCCTAAAATAGGGATTTGCATAGAGACTGACCAGGATACCAAAATTACCCTACAGCAGTGTTTCACAAACAAGGTGCCTCCAGCTGTTGCAAAACTCCCAGCATACTGGGAGTTGTTGTTTTACAACAGCTGGAGGTACACTGGTTGCAAAACACAGAGTTTGTTACTTAACTCAGGGTTTCACAACATGTGTGCCTCCAGCTGTTGCAATACTATAACTCCCAGCATGCACGGTCTATCAGTGCATGCTGGGAGTTGTAATTTGCAACAGCTGTAGGCACACTGGTTGCGAAACACTGAGTTAGGTAACAAACAGTGTTTTGCAACCAGTGTGCCTTCAGCTGTTGCAAAAGCTACAACTCTCAACATAAAGTGACAGTAGAAGGGCATGCTGGGACATGTAGTTATGCAACAGCTGGAGGAATACTACTAAAACTCCCAGCATGCCCTTTGGCTGCCCGTGCATGCTGGGGGTTGTAGTTATGCAATAGCTGGAGGCCCACTGGTTGCAAAACACTGGAAGTTTGTTACTTAACTCAGTGTTTCTCAACCAGTGCGCATCCAGCTGTTGCAAAACTACAACTCCCAGCATGTATGGTCTATCAGTGCATGCTGGGAGTTGTAGTTTGCAACAGCTGTAGGCACACTGGTTGCGAAACACTGAGTTGTAGTTATGCAAGAGCTGAAGGCACACAACTGCCCTTTTGTGCATGCTGGGAGTTGTTGCTAAGCAACAGCAGGAGGCACGGCCTTACCTCCTGCTTCTGCACTCCGTCCTCCTGCCTGATGCCGCCGCTGACTGCGCTCCAGGGGCACAATTACCGGCACTCGCTCTCACCCTCACTGAGTAGGGGCGTAGCGGGTGCCGTCAGGGACACCCCCACAGCAGGAGTCCTGATTCAGGACAAACGTGAGGTGGCACCAGTGCCACCTCACTCCTGCTGCTAATGGGAGATAGGTGCCGTCTCGGAAGGCACCTATCACCCTTTTTTTCCGGGTCACCAGGGACCCGATATCGACGCAAATCTCCGATCCGAATTGGCATGGTGGGGTCTCTGGACGAGGGCCAGAATTCCCACAGGCGTACAGGTACGCCCTGGGATCTTAAGGATCGGGGATGCAGGGTATACATACGCCCTGCGTCCAAGGGGTTAAGTTATGGTAAATGCCATTGGAGCTTAAGAATCCGCAATGCTAGCTTTTGTTTAAACCTTTGTTTCACTATTCTTACCTATGTAAACAAAATAATACATCTGACATATTTAACCCCTTGGGGACAGAGCCCATTATGACCCTAAGGACAGGAGCATTTTTTTCAAATCTGACCTCTATCACTTTTTTTTTTTTTTTTCAACTGTAATTTTTATTGAAATTTTCAAATATATAAATCCAAAGGGAGACAACAAGCGAGAGTAACATCAAAACGGGCTACGCCCACAAGTATGCAAAAATGTATACAAAGAATGCAAACAGTAAACGGCTATGGCAGATCTGAAGGGGGAAGGAATAACCCTTGAGAAAGCATCCCTACCAGGGAGCCACAAAATAATAATCAATACTATAGCCATTCACAGCAAAAGAAAAAGGCATATCTCTTTATGTGGACACCACAAGCTATAAGGCACAGAGGGCAACATGCTGTGAGATATTCCAAGGAGCGGATCTCTCGGACCCGGACTAGTGGATCAGACTCAGAGGGAGGGAGAGTTCGTTTGCAAGATTTAGCTATAAGAGTTTTAGCGGCCAAGGCAATATGCATGAAAAGCTTAAACTTTTTTTTAGATACGGCGGCATGGGAGAGATGGAGGAGATATATTCGGGGGTCTAGAGGAACCGATACACCCAGGGAATCAGAGACCAATCACTGCACTAACTTCCAGTAGTCACCTATCAAAGGACAGGATCAAAAAATGTGGAATACCATACCCAAACCCACCCCACAACACCAGCATTGAGGAGGTATGGTAGGGTTCAGTCTATTTAAAAGCTCAGGAGTGTGATACCAGCCCATGTCCATCTTATACTGGGTTTCCTTATAATCTGTGCAGATGGATGCCTTAGAAGCCCTCTCCAAAATAATACGCCACTGAGGCAGGGTGACAAAAGTATTGAGAGCAGCATCCCATGTAGCAATGAGATGGGGGATTTCCATCAGGGGGCTGAAGGAGTAGCGAGTAGGTGTGGGAGAGAAGACCACGGCACAACCTTTCAAATCCAGTAGGTCGAAAGACCACGGTAGAACAAGTAGTGGAGGACAAGAAATGCCTAAGTTGTAGGTAGTGGAAGTGCTCAGACGAGGGGAGATCCCAACGAGACACCAGCTGTTCAAGGGGTAAAGGGAGCTAGACAAGGGATCCACTACATTGGCCCAGCAAAAGAGGGCTCCGAGAATCCCATTCCCGCACCATAGGGGTGGCCATACCAGCAGGAAAAGAAGGGGGAATATAACCTAAACTTCCTAAAGCAGGGTTACCAAACATTTCTAGAGAAAGACATTGGACCCAGGAGGAGAGGAGGAGAGACAGAGGACACCAGAGGGGAGCAGATTAGTAATTAGTAGAGTAAAGAGTGGTGTATTGGAAGTGATGTGGACCCCCAAGTACTTGATAGCAGAAGTAGACGATTTGAAGGCGTATATAGAGTGTAGAAGAGTAGAGATAGAAGAGGGGAGGTTTAGGGGGAGAGCCTCCTATTTAGAGAGGTTGACCTTATAGCCAGACAACACCATAGTCGTGGAGGGCCCTATAAAAGGTTAGGAAGAGAAAGCTAAGGACGGGAGAGTGTGAGGAGAACATCATCAGTAAATAAGCAGATTTTAAACTCTCTATCGTGAATGGGGATGCTAGCAATGTCCGGGTCCCTCCTGATCATGGCCGCAAGAGGTTCAATGCACAAGGCAAACGCCAGGGGGGGACAACGGACAGCCCTGTCTAGTTCCATTGAACAGAGGAAAAGTCGGAGAAGGAGCATGAGGGAGATTAAGAGAGGCAGTAGGAGAGGAATAGAGACCCAGCAGGCAATCAGAAAGTTACCCGTGATTCAAAATTTTTGGCGAGCAGCGAAAAGTAAAGGCCACCCCCAACATATCAAAGGACTTTTCCACATCCAGGCTAAGAATAAACGCCTGTTCAGACCTTTGATTGATTAAGTCAACCAGACCCACTACCCTCCTTGTGTTATCTCCCCCTGGCGACAGGGGATAAACCCATACTGATCCTTATGGATAAGGGAGGGAAGAAAGGAGCTAAGCCTTACTGCTAGGACTTTAGAAAAAAGCTTCAAATCAGAGTTGAGGAGGGCAAAAGGCCTGTAACTGGAGCAATCACGGGGATCTTTGCCAGGTTTAGGTATCCGGGTAATCAACGAGTGTAGAAAAGACTGCGGGATCTCCTCTGCCCCATAAGGATCTCCTCTGCCCCATAAAAGAATTGAAAAGAGGAACCAGTTTAGGCACAAGTATGGAAGAGTAGGTCTTGTAGTACAGGTAAGAGAATCCATGAGGTCCTAGGGAGCAGCCTATCGGGAGGTATTTGAAGACCTCAAGGAGTTCCTCCCCTGTGATAGGCGCATTTAGAACACGATCGGCCCCCGACAGAGTAGGCAAGTTGTGAAGGGAGAGAATAAAGGCCAGAGTAGTAATTGACAAATAGTCTGGAAATGTCAGCAGGGTGATAGCGTAGGACAGCTGAGGAGTCCTTCAGGGCGGATTGGGCAGCAACATGATCATGTAGGCACCTGGCCAACATAGTGTGAGCTTTATTACCTTTCTCATAAAAATGCTGCTTGGTGTATAACAGCTGCCGCTCCACCCTATGAAGAGCCATATCACCCAGTTGAGCATGTGCAGCCACCAAGCACCTCAGAGTTGAAACAGAAGGAGAAGAGTAAGAGAGCCTCCAGGCGGACGATCATGGCGCGAAGGTCTCGGGAGCGAGCCATGGCATCACGTTTAAGTCGGGCCCCAAGGGCAATACAGTGACCCCGCACCACCGACTTATGGGCCTCCCAAAGGACCGCCTGAAAACCAAGCCCTCATTAGTAGCAAAGTAGTTTACACGCCTGAATCAACTCCCGGGAAGGCAACGCTTTAAGGAGAGAATCATTCAAACGCCAGTGGCATCTCCTGAGTGAAGGAGAGTGTGAAAAGGAGGAGGACAGGGCAATGGTCAGACCAGGAAATAGGTTCAAGGGAAGCAGTAGAGAGCATGTGTACCATGGGAAGGTTACCGAAAAAATTGTCTATGCCGGTGTGCAACTTATGCGGGTGCGAATAAAAACTAAAAGAATGGTCCGTCGGTTGGTTTATTTGCCACAGGTCATTTTACGAAGAGGCCCGGATAGTTTGCCGAAAAATGGAAGCCAAGCGCAATTGGGCAGGAGAAGGTGGGGAGCCAGAGTTGCAAACCATAGTTGGAGAGAAAATAAGGTTAAAGTAGAATAGGGATATTTATGGAGTTTAGAGAGGAACCTACGGAGAAACAGGATTTGAGACGTGTTTGGGACGTAAATATTACAGAACAGAAGAGGGACCCCATCCAGGACCTCCTCAACTATAACATAACACCCCTGGGGGTCGAGAGCAAGAGGAGACTTGTAAAGGGCAGGAGCAAGAGACCAAATAGCTGTCCCAGCCGTCTTCCTATCAGAGACCGCAGAGAAGGCCTGGGGATAGGAATGCTGAAGAAATTGGAAAAATCCAGCATGGTCAAAGTGTGTCTCCTGAAGGAAGACAACATCAGCTTGCAGGTACACTAGTTCACGCTGCAATAATTGCCTTTTAGAAGGGGGGGGTTAAGGCCCTTACCGTTTAAGGAGACACACCTGACCACGGTGGATGATGAGAGGAGGAAGAAAGCCAATAAAGAGTCATACTCACAAAAGACCTTGGAAAGTCTTCAGTAGACCTGTGGAGAGGAGACCAGGGTCTAAGAGAAAAAGCACTAGGAAAGGCGACCTGTGAAAGGGGGAAAGCAGGAAGAGGAAGGGAACAGCGGACAACAGGAAGACCGACAGACAAACAACACACAGACAGGACAACAGAAAAGACAGCAAAAACAAAACAGTGCAATAAAACAAACCAGTGACAATAAAGCCAATGCAGAGGCCAAGACCACCAAGGTGGATCAATAACCAAGGCATGGAGGATCCACTGCTATAGCCTCGAGAAGGGAAATGGAAGAACACCACCAAGGAAAGACTACAATGAAGGGTAAGCGCCCCACCCCGAGGCCACAGCAAGGAACTAACAATCTAGAAGAAAATCAAACTAAAGGTGACCAATAATGTAAGTATAGAATAATCAGTAAAAAAAAAAAACTATTCAAAGAAGGGGAAGAAATATCAAAACATCAGCAGGAAGTCCGTGCAGGACAGGATCAGGCAACATGAGAAAGTATCAAGCCAAAAGTAATCAGGATAGACCGGAGCCATCTTAGACTACTCAGGGGGGATCCGTGGGGGGCCCCTGGAGTCCCGAGGAGGGGACTTCTGAGTTCCAGGCCGGCAGGACCAGACAGGCTGCCACACAGGGGACAAGGGCGGAGGAGGAGAGGTGAGGTCCCAATCCACCAGCTGGGGGACCAGCAAATCCAGGGCAGAACAGAAGGCCAGGAGGTCAGAGAAGGATCGTAGAACAGCAGAACGTCCATCCCTATAAGCATGAAAAGCAAACGGAAATTTCCATCTGTAAGGCACCTGGTGGGAGCAAAGGACAGCCAAGAGAGGTTGGAGCATGCGATGCTTTCGTGGCATCAACCAGGACAGATCTTGGTATTGCTGGATGGGGGCCCCATCAAAGTCGTAATTCCTTAGCGAACGAGCTTTAGCCATGATGGCCTCCTTCACTTGGAAATCGTGCCCACAGCAAACAACATCCCTGGGGGTGCCTGTTGGTGGTTTAAGGGCGGAGGGCCCTATGCGCCCTGTCCAGCTTAATCTTGTGGGAGGGGGACTCCCCCAGAATCAGGTTGAAGATGGCTTCTAGGGTAGCAAAAAGATCCTCCTCCTGAGTGGCTTCCGGTAGCCCACGCACTTGAATGTTTTTACGCCGGCCCCGATTGCTCAAGTCCTCCACATGGGCATGGAGATCACAGATAAAGACAATTTGGGAAGCAATGGTGGAGCGGAGTTGGGCAATGTTAGCTCTGGTGGTATCATGCGCATCCTCCAAACCCTCCACCCGATCAGAAACATGCTGTAGATCCTTGCGCATGGAAGCAATTTCCGCCCGGCAGGTATCCTTCACCTCAGCAATAAGGGAACGAAAGTCCTCCTTTGTCGGAATTTGGGAAAGAAGTGTAGAGGGCAGTGCTGGCAAGCCGGAGCAGAGCAGGTCAACCTCAGAGACGGTATCCCAAGAGGAGGAGGCTGCTCCCGAGGGAGAGGGCACCTGGGGCCAAGAGGAGTTGGAAGGCAACTCCTGAGAGGGCAAATGGGGAGCACCGGCAGACATCCCAGTAGGCAGGGGGGGGGGGGTCCTCTGCGGCTTAGGGGATGTATACAGAGTCCGGTGGGCAGCAGGAGCATCCAGGATGACAGGGCAAAGGAGTGCAGGAGGCTCTAGATCCAGACCCCCCCAAAGAAGGTGGCTGAGGAGTGGGCTGCTCAGACCCCCAGGTAATACAGGTGGGTGCTGGGGGAGCCAGGTCAGGGGAGGCAGCTGGGGGCTGTTGCAGAGGAGATGGAGGAGGAGGCCTCAGGCCCCTTGCTACAGTTGCCCAAGATGGCGGACCCACAGACCAGGAGGGTGGAGAAGAAGGAAGCCCCTCAGGAGGGGGGGAGGTGAGAATGTATGCTGGGATCACAGCGTCCGTGGGGCAGGGGATCACTGACACTCACCCCTATTCCCGTGCAGGCAGGAGCCTCGGGGGTTAACCCGGCAGAAGCGAGGTCCACAGCAGGAGGCGCCAGCAGCAGCACTGCGGCATGTATCTAAGCAGGCCCGGGCAGGAGGGCCGAGCCGGCGTGAGGCAGCAGGGGTCTGCGGCCGCAGAGAGGAGGGCAGCACGGGGGAAGCCAACCGCGGGGGGAAAGGACACCAGGGGAGCACAGGTCAGGACTTCAGCAGGTGGCCCAAAGCGTGACCTCAAGCCCTGCGCCGGACCAGTAATGGCGGGCAGGTGCGTGGGAACTGAGGCCGGCGGGGATTGCAGAAAACTCTGCAATCTCCAGGCGGGGTGTCCAGCTGCCGGGTGAGTGCAGAGGGTGTCCGGTGCCTGCAGGAGGTCCTCCCCATAAAGGGAAGCTGGGTCACCGTAAGTTAAAGGCTTATTTAGCGCAACGGGAGCGGGAGCTCTCTCACAGTGCGGCCATTCAGTAGCATGTTAAGCCACGCCTCCGACCTCTATCACTTTATGCATTAATAACTAACCCTGGAATGCTTTTACTTATAAATTTGATTCAGAGATTGTTTTTTCGTGACATACTCTACTTTATGTTAGTGGTAAATTTTTGCCGATAATTGCATCATTTCTTGGTGAAAAATTTTGCAATTTTCTAACTTTGAAGCAATATGTCTACTTTATATACTTTTTGTTTGCATCATAAAGTTGACATGCTTTTACTTTTGGAAGACATTAGAGATCTTCAAAGTTCAGCAGCAATTTTCTAATTTTTCACGAAATGTTCAAAATCGGAATTTTTCAGGGACCAGTTCAGGTTTGAAGTGGATTTGAAGGGCCTTCCTATTATAAATACCCCATAAATTACCCCATTATGAAAACTGAACCCCTCAAAGTATACAAAATTATATTCAGAATGTTTGTTAACCCTTTAGGTGTTACACAGGAATAGCAGCAGTGAAGGTTCAAAATCTTCATTTTTTACACTCGCATGTTCTTGTGAACCTAGTTTTTGGATTTTACAAGGGGGTAATAGGAGAAAAAGCCCCCCAAAATTTGTAAACCAATTTCTCTCAAGTAAGAAAAGACCTCATATGTGTATGTGAAGCGCTCGGCGAACGCAGTAGAGGGCTCAGAAGGGAAGGACCGACAATGGGATTTTGGAGAGAGAGTTTTTCTAAAGTGGTTATTGAGGGGCATATCACATTTAGGAAGCCCCTATGGTGCCAGAATAGCTTAAAAAAAAAAAAAACACAAGGCATACTATTTTGGAAACTACATCCCTCAAGGCACGTAACAAGGGGTACAGCAAGTCTTAACACCCCACAGGTGTTTGACGACTTTTTGTTAAAATCTGATGTGTAAATGAAAAAAAAAAATGTTTGCCCTAGAGTGCAGTTTTTTTCCCAAATTTACAATTTTTACAAAGGGTAATAGGAGAAAATGCCCCCCAAAATTTTTTGTAACCCCATCTCTTCTGAGTATGGAAAAAACCCATGTTAGGACGTAAAATGCTCTGCGGGCGCACTACAATGCTCAGAAAAGAAGGAGTCACATTTGGCTTTTGGAAAGCAAATTTTGCTGAAATGGTTTTTGGGGGGCATGTCGCATTTAGGAAGCCCCTATCGTGCCAGAACAGTAAATAAAACCCATATGGCCTACTATTTTGGAAACTACAACCCTCAAGGAACGTAACAAGGGGTACAGTGACACCTCACAGGTGCTTGACGACTTTTTGTAAAAGTCGGATGTGTAAATGAAAGAAAAAATAGCTTTCACTAAAATGCTGGTTTTTCCCCAAATATTTCATTTTTATAAGGAGTAATAGGAGAAAATGTCCACCAAAATTTGCAACCCCATTTCTTCTGAGTATGGAAATACACCATGTGTGGACATCAAGTGCTCTGCTGGTGCACTACAATGCTCAGAAGAGGAGGAGCGCCACTGAGCTTTTGGAGAGAGAATTTGTTTGGAATGGAAGTCAGGGGCCATGTGCGTTTACAAATTCCCCGTGGTGCCATAACAGTGGGCCCCCCCCTCCCCACATGTGACCTTATTTTAGAAACTATACCCCTAACAGAATATTATAAGGGGTGCAGTGAGCACTGGCGTTTGACAGATCTTTCAAACAGTGGGCTGAGCAAATGAAAAATGCTTCACGAATCACTGTTCCAAAAATCTGTCAGACACATGTGGGATGTAAATGCTCACTGTGCCTCTTATAACATTATGTGAGGGGTGTAGTTTTCAAAATGGGGTCACATGTGGGGGGGTCCATTGTTCTGGCACTATGGGGGCTTTGTAAACACACGTGGCCTTAGATTCTGGACAAATTATCTCTCCAAAATCCCAATGGCGCTCCTTTTCTTCTGAGCATTGTAGTGCACCCGCAGAGCACTTATTTTCCCTTGTGAAAATGAAAAATTTAGGGTAATACCAGCATTTTATTGAAAAAAAATGTTTACTTCACGTGGGTATTAATTTTTTTGCGTTTATGTCAGAACTGCTGTAAAATCAGCCACCCCTGTGCAAATCACCAATTTATGCCTCAAATGTACATAGTGCGCTCTCAATCCTGAGCCTTGTTGTGCGTCTGCAGAGCATTTTACGCCCACATATGGGGTATTTCCGTACTCAGGAGAAATTGCATTACAAATTTTGGGGGTCTTTTTTTCCTTTTACCTGTTGTTAAAATAAAAAGTATGGGGCAATACCAGCATGTTAGTGTAAATTTTTTTACACTGGTGTGTAGGCTGGTGCAGACCCCAATTTTTCCTTTTCATAAGGGGTAAAAGGAGAAAAAGACCCCTAAAATTTGAAGTGCAATTGCTCCTGAGTATGGAAGCAATATGTGGCCCTAAACTGTTTCGTTGAAATACGACAAGGCTCCGAAGTGAGAGTGCCATGCACATTTGAAGACTAAATTATGGATTGCATAGGGGTGGACATAGGGGTATTCTACACCAGTCATTCCAAAACAGGGTGCCTCCAGCTGTTGCTAAACTCCCAGCATGCCTGGACAGTCAGTGGCTGTCCGGAAATGCTGGGAGTTGTTGTTTTGCAACAGCTGGAGGCTCCATTTTGGAAACACTGCCGTACCACACGTTTTCATTTTTATTGGGGGGGGGGGGGGGGGGGAGACAGTGTAAGGGGGTGTATATGTAGTGTTTTACCCTTTATTTTTTGGTAGTGTAGTGTAGTGTTTTTAGGGTATATTTGCACCGACGAGGGTTTGCGGTGAGTTTTCCCGCAGCTCAAACTTGAAGCAGGAAACTCACTGTAAACACGCCCGTGTGAATGTACCCAGGAGAGCAAACCTCCAGCTGTTGCAAAACTACAACTCCCAGCATGCAATGACAGACCGTACATGCTGGGAGCTGTACTTTTGCAACAGCTTGAGGCACACTGGTTGGAAAAACTTCAGATAGGTTCTGTTACCTAACTCAGTATTTTCCAACCAGTGTGCCTCCAGCTGTTGCAAAATACAACAGCTGGAGGTACGCAACTACAACTCCCAGCGTGGCGAGACAGCAGTTTGCTGTTTTGCAAGATCTGAAGGGCTACAGTTTAGAAACCACTGCACAGTTATCTCCAAACTGTAGCCCTCCAGATGTTGCAAAACTACAAACCCCAGCATGCCCAGACAGCAAAAAGCTGTGTGCATGCTGGGAGTTTTAGTTTTGCAAGATCTGGAGGTCCACAGTTTAGAGACCACTGTATAGTGGTCTCAAACTGTAGCCCTCCAGATGTTGCTAGGCAACTCACCAGCTTCCGTAGTCTGCACGTCATCGCCGCCCGCTGCCGATGGTAAGTGACCTCTGCGCCGGTCACTGGACGGTTCCCCTGCTCTGCCTGAACTACAGTGGGTGGGCAGAGTGGGGGAACCGAACTTTTAAACACAAACCCACCCCCCCACCCCCCTGATCTGCTATTGGTCGATGGCCTCTGATCAACCAAGAGCAGGGATAGGAGGGGTGGCACCCCTGCCACCCAACTCCTATCCCTTCAGGGGGACCCCCTTATTTTCCGGGTCACCAGAGACCGTATGACCCGCAATCGCTGGTGTGATTTCACGGGCGATAGCCGACACGTGGGGTGGTGGGGGGAGTGTAGTGGGGGCATCCCGTTCCGATCACCACCCGGTGAGCTGCGGTGATTGGAAATAACGGAGGGCGTACATGTTTTCAGATCCTTCAATATTTTTTTATTATTTTTTTTTTTGTATGCAAATAAATCTTTTTTTCCCATCATCCTGCACTTAATACCCCATAATGAGAATGTGAGAATTTTAGAAAGTTTTGCTGCGTAAATAAAAAGAAAGAAGAAACATTTTGCTTGGACATAAGTATTCAGACCATTTGCGACGACACTTGAAATTTAGCTCTGGGGCCTCCCATTTCTCTTGATCATCCTTAAGATGTTTCTTCACTTTGATCAAAGTCACCTGTAAAATTTAGTTGATTGGACAGGATTTAAAAAGACACAGGGGGAGATTTATCAAAACCTGTGTCAGGGATGTGGAATTTCTATCGCCCGACGCCCGGGACTAGCAGTTTTGGGCGCCGGGCAGGTGAATTTGTCCGGCCCTTAGCCCGGCTTCGGGCAAGCAGTGCCGGACCAGACAAGTGCGGCGGCGATCTGCAGTCTGTATGGAGCGGGCTCCCGACTCCTGCCCGCTCCATACTCTGCAGCCTGTGTCCTCGGAAGCAGGGCAGGGGAGAGGAGAAGCTGTGTATTTGTCTTCTCTCCCCTGCTCTGCAGACGTGCGGGGGGAGATGAAGGGGCGTGGCTTATTTCTCCCCGTGCAGACCTGCGTCCTCTGCATCTGCACGGGGAGACTGTATGCGGCGCTCACAGGGGAGTATGGAGTGGGCTCGGGATTCCTGCCCGCTCCATACTCTGCAGCCCCCGGCTGTTCTCAGTAGCCGGGGGCCGCCGCTAATAGCCAGCATGCGGCGATCGCCGCGGCTGGCTATTAACCCTTTAGATCGCCGCTGTCAAAGCTGACAGCGGCGTCTAAAGGGAGATGTGAATGCTCCCTGGTGGGCTAGTGGGGTGGATCGCCCCCCCGCAGCGCGATCGCAGGGGGGCGATCCACTATGGAGGTAGCCGGAGGACTTACTTCTGTTCCCTGCTGTCCCGCTCTGTCATTGATAGATCCTGGCTGGACCAGGCTCTATCAATGGATCACAGAGCACACAGATTAATAGAGTTCAATAGAACTTTATTCATCTGTCTGAGGAATCTGATTCCTCATAAGTCTAATAAAGTGTAAAAAAAAACAGCCGTTGGCTGTCCGGGCATGCTGGGAGTTTTAGTTTTGCATCATCTGAAGGGCCACAGTTTGAAGATGGCTGCATTAACCCCTTCCATGTTAAAAGTTCAAATCACCCCCTTTTCCTATATAAAAACATGTCAACATAATAAAAATAAACATATTTGGTATCGCTTCGTGCGTAATTGTACAACCTATGAAAATATAACATTATGTATCACGTACGGTAAATGTAAAAAAATACCAAACCACAGATTTGCAATTTTTATAATATCCCAGAAAAAAAAAAGTTAAAAAGCGATTAAAAAGTCAGATCAATACCAAAATGGTACCGATACAAAAAACAGATTATGGCGCAAAAAATTAGCCCTCATACAGCCTGGTATGCGGAGAAAAAAAAAACAAAGCTACAGGGGTTAAAAAATAAAAATTAGAAAAAGTTCAGAATTAGTAAAACATGACGTAAACAATACAAATCTGGTATTACTGTAACCAGGCGCCTAAAGTATAAAACTAACATGTTATCTCAACCACAAGGTAAATGGCGCAGAAAAGAAAACTACCAAATCTGCAAAATTATTTTTTACTATTTCAATTTCACTTCCCTTAATATATATATATTTTTGGTTCAGAGAATATGTTATTGAAAAATTAAAAGGTATCATTATAGTAGGTAGTTATGGCTATTATAGGGCGAGGAGGAAAAAACGAGAGCGTAAAAGCGAAAATTGTCCGGGACAAGTGGATCGTCATGAGGGACAAGTAGATTTTGCTCCATTTTAGTCCCGTGGACAAGTAGTTTTTCATAAAATTTCCACACCCCTGCTGTGTAGAGGAAAAGTTGCCCAGTTGCCCATAGCAACAAATCAGATCACTTCTTTCTTTTTCAAAAGGGCCTGTGCAAAATTTAAGAAGCAATCTGATTGGTTGCTATGGGCAACTTTTACTTTGCACAGGTTTTGATAAATCTCCCCCACAGCCCTTTGTATATAAGGTCTCACAGCTGACAATGCAAAAAAACAAGTCATGAGAGGAAAAGAACTGCCTGTAGAGCACAGTGGCCTCATAATTCTTAAATGGAATTGAAGCAACCAAGACTCTTTCTAGAGCTGGTTTCCCTCCAAACTAAGTAATTAGGGAAGAAGGGCTTTGGCAAGAGAGATGACCGAGAACCCACAGGTCACTCCTGTGTGCAGGTCGGAGAAAGTTCTAGAATGTTATTCATCACTGTAGCATTGACCAACCTGGCCTTGAAGATGGAGTGAACAGGAATAAGCTTCCCCTCAGTAAGAGACACAAAGTCCTCATGAAGACTGCAAAAAATAAAAGCATCTAAAAAGTCTGTCAGACTGCAAGAAACAAGATTCTCTTGTCTGCCGAAACCAAGATTGAACTTTTTGGACTCAATATCGGGAGGAAACCAGCACTGTTCCTGACTTGCCCAAAAGGATCCCTACAGTGAAAGATTGTGGTGGCTGGATCATGCATTGGGGGTGTTTTTGAGCAGATGGGACTGGGAGACTGATCAGGGTTGAGGGAGAGCTCAATGTGCAAAGGACAAAAATATTCTCAAAACCTGATCCAGAGTGCACTGGACCTCACACTGGGCTGAAGGTTCACCTTTTAACAAGAAAAGGGAGAAAATTTATGAAAACCTGTGCAAAGGAAAAGTTACCAGTTGCCTATAGCAACCAATGAGATGGCTTATTTCATTTCTTTTTAAATACCTCTGCAAAATAGAGAAGAAATCTGACTGGTTGCTATAGGCAACTGATCAACTTTTCCTCTGCACAGGTTTTGATAAATCTCCACCATTTTATTGCACACAGCCAGGAAAACACAGAAATGGCTTAGGGACAATGCTGTATAAATCATTGAATGACCCAGCCAGAGCCCTTACTTCAACCCAGTTGAACATTTCTTGAGAAACCTGAAAATTATTTCTACAAACAGTCCCTCTGCAATCTGACAGCTATAGAGGATCTGCAGAGAAGAATGGTAGAAAATCCTCAAATCCAGACATGCAAAGGGTTTGGATAGTTACGTCCATGCAATAGTTACATTTTTCCATTTTAAATAAATTAGCAAAGATTTCTATCATTCAGTTTTCACATTTTCATCATGTCATTGTGGAGTATTAACCCCTTAAGGACCCAGCCAATTTTCACTGTAGGACACGGCCATTTTTTGCACATCTGATCACTGTCACTTTAAACATTAATAACTCTGGGATGCTTTTACCTTTCATTCTGATTCAGAGATTGTTTTTTCGTGACATATTCTAGTTTACATTAGTGGTAAAAATTTTGTTGATACTTGCATCATTTCTTGGTGAAAAATTCCAAAATTTTATGAAAAAATTGAAAATTTAGCATTTTTTTTTACTTTGAAGCTCTCTGCTTATAAGGAAAATGAATATTCCAAATAAATTATATATTGATTCACATATACAATATGCCTACTTTATGTTTCCATCATAAAGTTTACATGTTTTTACTTTTGGAAGACACAAGAGGGCTTCAAAGTATAGCAGCAATTTTCCAATTTTTCACAAAATGTTTAAAATCAAAAATTTTCAGGACCAGTTCTGTTTTGAAGTGGATTTGAAGGGCCTTCTTATTAGAAATACCCCACAAATTACCCCATTATAAAAACTGCACCCCCTCAAAGTATTCAAAATAACATTCAAAAGGTTTGTTAAACCTTTAGGTGTTTCACAGGAATAGCAGCAAATTGAAGGAGACAATTCAAAATCTTAATTTTTTACACTGGCATGTTCTTGTAGACCCAGTTACTGAATTTTTACTGAAATGGTTTTTCTGAAATGGTTTTTGGGGGGCATGTCACATTTAGGAAGCCCCTATGGTGCCAGAACAGCAAAAAAAAAAAAAAAAAAAAAACACATGGCATACTATTTTGGAAACTACACCCCTCAAGGCACGTAACAAGGGGTCCAGTGAGCCTTAACACCCACAGGTGTTTGACGACTTTTCGTTAGAGTTGGATGTGAAAAAGATTTATTTTATTTTTTTCACTAAAATGCAAATTTTCCCTCAAATTTTAAACTTTTACAAGGGGTAATAGGACAAAATGCCCCCCAAAATTTGAAATCCCATCTCTTCTGAGTATGGAAATACCCCATGTGTGGACCTCAAGTGCTCTGCTGGAGCACTACAATGCTCAGAAGAGAAGGAGAGCCATTGAGCTTTTGGGGAAAAAATTGTTTGGAATGGAAGTCAGGGGCCATGTGCATTTACAAAGCCCCCCGTGGTGCTAGAACAGTGGACCCCCCACATGTGACCCTATTTTGGGAACTACAACCCTCACAGAATTTAATAAGGGGTGCAGTGAGTATTTACACCCCACAGGCGTTTGACAGATCTTTGGAACAGTGGGCTGCGCAAATGAAAAATAAATGTTTTTATTTTCACGGACCACTGTTCCTAAAATCTGTCAGACACCTGTGGGGTGTAAATGCTCACTGCACCCCTTATTACATTATGTGAGGGGTGTAGTTTTCAAAATGGGATCACATGTGGGTATTTATTTTTTTGCATTTATGTCAGAACCGCTGTAAAATCAGCCACCCCTGTGCAAATCACCAATTTAGGCCTCAAATGTACATAGTGCACTCTCACTCCTGAGCCTTGTTTTGCACCCGCAGAGCATTTTACGCCCACATATGGGGTATTTCTGTACTCAGGAGAAATTGCGTTACAAATTTTAGGGGTCTTTTTTCTTTTTAACACTTGTGAAAATAAAAAGTATGGGGCAACACCAGCATGTTAGTGTAATATTTTTAATTTTTTTACACTAACAAGCTGGTGTAGCCCCCAACTTTTCTTTTTCATAAGGGGTAAAAGGAGAAAAAGCCCCCCAAAATTTGTAGTGCAATTACTCCCGAGTACGGAAATAACCCATATGTGGCTCTAAACTGTTTCCTTGAAATACGACAGGGTTCTGAAGTGAGAGAGCGCCATGCGCATTTGAGGATTAAATTAGGAATTGCATGGGGGTGGACATAGGGGTATTCTACACCATTGATTTCCAAACAGGGTGCCTCCAGCTGTTGCTAAATTCCCAGCATGCCTGGACAGTCAGAGGCTCCGTTTTGGAAACACTGCCGTATAATACGTTTTTCATTTTTATTGGAGGGGGACAGTGTAAGGGGGTGTATATGTAGTGTTTTGCTCTTTATTATGTGTTAGTGTAGTGTTTTTAGGGTACATTCGCACTGCCGTGTTACGGTGAGTTTCCCGCTAGGAGTTTGCGCTGCGGTGAAAAATTTGCCGCAGCCCAAACTTGAAGCAGGAAACTTACTGTAAACCTGCCCGTGTGAATGTACCCTGTACATTCACATGGGGGTGCAAACCTCCAGCTGTTTCAAAACTACAACTCCCAGCATGTACTGACAGACAGTGCATGCTGGGAGTTGTACTTTTGCAACAGCTGGAGACACACTGGTTGGAAAACCTTCAGTTAGGTTCTGTTACCTAACTCAGTATTTTCCAACCAGTCTGCCTCCAGCTGTTGCAAAACTACAACTCCCAGCATGTACTGATCGCCGAAGGGCATGCTGGGAGATGTAGTTATGCAATAGCTGGAGGTACGCAAATACAACTCCCAGCATGCAGAGACAGCTGTTTGGGCATGCTGGGATTTGCAGTTTTGCAACATCTGGAGGGCTACAGTTTTAGAGAACACTGCAGAGTGATCTCCAAACTGTGGTCCTCCAACTGTTGCAAAACTACAAATCCCAGTATGCCCAGACAGCAAACAGTTGTTTGGGCATGCTAGGAGTTGTAGCTTTGCAAGATCTGGAGGGCTACAGTTTAGGGGCCACTATATAGTGGTCTCAAACTGTAGCCCTCCAGCTGTTGCCAAACTACATATTCCAGCATGCCCAAACAGCTGTCTTGGCATGCTGGGAGTTGTAGTTTTGCAACATCTGGAGGGCTACAGTTAGAGACCAGATGTTGCTAGGCAACTCACCGGCTTCCGTCAGATCCAGCCGCACATCATCGCCGCCCGCCGATCTCAGTCGCCCGCCCGGATGGGTATGTGGACTTCGGCGCCGGTCCCCGTCGTTTCCCCGTCCTGCCCCGCCTATTGTGGGTGGGCAGGACGGGGAAAACTAAAGTTAAACCCTCCCCCCGCCCTCAATCTGCTATTGGTGGCCTCGTCTAGACCACCAATAGCAGGGTTCGGAGGGGTGCCACCTCACTCCTATCGC
Organism: Hyla sarda; assembly: GCF_029499605.1. NCBI lineage: Eukaryota > Metazoa > Chordata > Amphibia > Anura > Hylidae > Hyla > Hyla sarda. Next base: position 282,839,793 of record NC_079193.1, read on the forward strand.
TTCAGGGGTTCCTGGGTGTCTTAGACAACTGCGATCCCCCTTATATTCCGGATCACCGGGTCACTATAGACCCGTAATGACCCGGAATCGCGCAAATCGCAAGTGTGAATTCATCGCTGACATGGGGGGGTCTGATGACCCCCCTAGGCGTTTGCACGGGATGCCTGCTGAACGATTTCAGCAGGCATCCCGGTCCGATCCCTGCCCGGCGCGCGGCAAGGGCTGGAATTCTCCATGACGTACGCATAAGTCATGGGTCCTTAAGGGGTTAAGTGCAGAATTATGGGAGGAATCTTGATTTATTTATTATTTTATTTTAGTTCAAGGCCGTAAAACTATCCAAATTTACAGTATATTCCTGAGAACAAAAATATCTGTCACCTGAGAATGACTGGGTTCAGTCAACATTTATCTAATGTGTATGGCCAGCTTTTCACTCTGGTTCCAGAGGAAGACAGTCTACACATGCAGAACAATACACATCAAAATTACATACTTGCTTATATATAAAATTTTGTTTACAAGTCTATAAATGCACTGCATATTTTCTCAGTACAGTCAACAAAGAAAATGAAATAATGTATACACAAAATATATTTACCAGGCAACAAAGGTACAAATTCAAAAAAGAGCTCCATTGCCTTGTGTCTGCAATCAGTCTGAGGGACGCCACACTGTTGTAAAAGCCAAAGGACAATATCCAAGAGACAAATTGTCTGACTTCGTGGAAACCCTCTAAATTAATAAAAAATAAAAAAACAGAAAAAAAAAACATTATACATGCTAGACTTTATTATTGCCCAATAATTCTTCACAATCTATTTACTAAGTATCTGCATATGACACGCAGCAGAAACATGAGGCTCTGGCACAATGTAATAAATTATTTTAGGTGAACCAAAGCACACACAAAAAAAGAGCAGCATGGGGTTAAACTACAATCAAAACTAAAAATAAAACTGTTCTGTAATATTAATTACCCATCACTTATTCACTGAAGGAAGACAAAAAAAATGGACACAAAGAAATGCAGAATTTATAGGCCAAAGTAGATCAAAGTCACACGTTCGCACTTCATTTGAGCTGTATGCTTAGCTTATGAGCTGGGAAAGCTCCTAGGACTTTTTATTTATTTATTTATGTATTATTTTTTTTACTGGATACAAAAGTAAAGTCAACTAAATATAGGTGAAACTCGAAAAATTTTAATATTGTGCAAAAGTCCTTTGAATTTCATTAATGCAACTTAAAAGTAAAGGAAGCATGAAGTGCTCCAAAATCTCCTGGTAGTTTGACCCTGGACTTAATAAAGCACAGTGACCAACACCAGCAGATGACATGGCTCCCCAAATCATTATAATTGGGGGGGCATTGGGTTTTCAAGAGCTGTAAGCCACAATTATGACAAATCACAGCTTGAACTATATTTGTTTGCATGTAATGAGTCTCATATATTAGTTTCACCTTTTAAGCTGCATTACTGAAAGAATTTAACTTTTGCACGATATTCAAATTTTTCCAGTTTCACCTGTATTCCTGAATAGTAACAATCAAAGAAAAAAGAAAAAAAGAAAAAATTGTACTGTGAAGCATACCTGCAGTGATTTTGAGACATGTTAAAACAAAAGCAGAGAGCACCGCACAGTAGGGATTGGGCACTTTTGGGATGGCAGCAGTGGAGAATAGGCAGCCAAGTATAACCTAATTTTTAATTATAACCAGCTTAAGGCCATAAAAAACAACATAATATTTTCTGGTACTGGACAACCCCTTTAACTCCTTAAGGACAATGGACGTATATTTACGTCCATTGCTCACTCACGTTATATGAAATGAGCTCAGGACTGAGCGTGCTTCATACCCAGTGGGTCCCGGTGGCTACCAACAACCAGGACCAGCTGCTAATGCCGGACAACACAGATCAGGATGATGTCTGGTATTAACCCTTTAGACACTGCGATCAAAGATGATTGTGGCGTCTAAAATGGGAGAAAAGTCATCCCGGCTAGAACAGCAGGCTGTACGGGAGGGCCCTTCACTGTTATCCTAGCCTTTTGATCTGTACTTCGCTGATCCAGTCAGCCTCAGAAGGCTGGAGCAGTCGAGAACCAATAATATTGATCAATGCTAAGCTATGGCATAGCATTGTTCAGCGTATGCAGACTAAAAAATTGTGTTTAAAAAAAAAAACTTTTCCCATAAAAAAATACATTATATGTAAACAAATGTCTGTACTATGAAAATAGAATGTTAATTAAACCGCACAGTCAATGACGTACACGTAAAAAATAATTCCAAAGTCCAAAGTTGCGTATTTTTGATCACTTTGTATATCCTTAAAAAAAAAAAAAAGGATAAAACGCAATCAAAAAGACCCATCAAAACTAAAATGGTACCAATAAAAACTAAAGACCATTGCGCAAAAAAATAGCCCCATATACGAAATTTTTTTTTTTATAGGGGTCAGAAGATGACATTTTTAAACATGCTCATTTTCGTACAAATTGTTATTTTTTAAAAGAAGTAAAGCTAAATAAAACCTTTATAAGTTGGGTTTCATTTTAATCGTAGAAACCAAGAATAAACATAAGGTGTCATTTTTACAGTAAAATGGGCTTCTGATTCTTTGTTTTACCATAAATTTTGTGGTGAAATGATTTATGTAATTACAAAGTACAACTGGTGGAGCAAAAAACAAGCCCTCATATGGGTCTGTTGGTGGAAAATTGAAAGAGTTATGATTTTTAGAAGGTGAGAAGGAAAATACGAAAGTGCAAAAATGAAAAACATGTGGTCTTTAGGGGTTAAGGAAGGCAAACACAGACATTACATAGCAAGTACCTTGGTATGCGTCTTTTTGATGACTTGTTTAGGCTGTTGGCTTTCTGAATTATAATACGTTTTAGATGATCAATGGCATCACTACACTGCTGAATGGTGCCTGTAAATAACAATAAAAGCAAATTATTTGGAAATAGCATTTTCAAGACACCAATAAATTCTACTGTAAATGTATGTTTACACAGTGCAAATTTTATGCTACCTACTTAATGTTGTGGATTTAATAAATTAAATAAATATCTAAAATCTGCGGTGCAAAATCCACAGGGTATAAAAGAGGACCTGTGGTCATTTTAAATAATCACTATGTACTGGTATATATATTCCTTTTGGGGTCTGATCACTTCCCTGCAGTACATTCTCCCCTAGCTTCCTTCTGACCTGGTAAGTATCTCACGAGTTCCCCCCAACTATGTCAGAAGGAAGCAAAGGGAGCATTTACTGCAGGGAAACAAGTTATTTGTGTGGCCAGCTCAATTAGCCCGCCCATACGTCCAGTATCATAATTATGAAAACCCATCTGACAGATTCAGGAATCTGTCAGATGGAGATAAAGCCATTCTTAACTCTAGAACAAGCTAGCGGCTGATTGTCACACCATAAAAAAGGTTTGTGATCAGACCTCCTTAAGGTATCTATACATAACAGTTCATAGCGAATTATTTTCCTTCGTGAAGCTTTCCACCCATATATTCACATGATTTTAGGTGAATTTATTAGTAAGGCTAGGTTTCCACTTGTTTTTTTTTTGACAAAAACGCCAATAAAAATGCCCATTCTGCCGCATGGCATTTTTTTTGTGAAAAAACGCTGCGGCCAGATGTTAGCTGCAAGTCAATAGTAAACTGCAAAATGCCAAATCCACTTGGCGGTTTTTAGTTTAGCGTTTTTTTTAATCCTTTTGGCGTTTTTGGGCTCCTTGGCAGTTTTTAAAAAACGACCTCTTGTCGAGACTTTGGCGTTTTTTCGGGAAAATCTTGGCGTTTTTCTCCCATAGAAGTCTTATGGGAGTGAAAAAACGCCAAGAAAAACGCCATGTGGGTTTTAAATTTGGCGTTTTTTCAGGCGGTTTTTATTCTCTTTTGGACTCCAAAAAAGTGTTGGAGATACCTTTTTTTTATTAAAATTTAGTAGGGTACCATTAAAAAATAATAATAAAGAAGATACAGTAGTGATGGAAAAAATTGTATTTAACGAAATATATCTTTTTTATAACAAAATTTTTATTAATTTTTTAACAGGGATCAATTTATGTGCGCGGGTAGGGCACTAAAAATGTAGCCGACAATAATAAAAATGTAGTGTGTGTGTTTCACTTTTTTTTTACATTTTTTAGGTAATACTACTACTCCCAGCATGGGACACACTGTTCCATAATAGGAGTAGTAGTTACCTGTACTAATTGAAAGATCGCTGGGTTCCGTTGCGATCCTCCTGTATAATGTATAGATGCGGCGGCCGCTCTTCTATGGTCCCCTGCACTGACGTATATATACACATATTCATATTTCCCGCAGAGCTGTGATTGGTCAGATGGTTCCAGCCAATCACAACTCTGTGGGAAATAGGAATATGTGTATATACACGGCCGTGCAGGGGACCATAGAAGAGCGGCTGGCCACATCTGTACATTATACTGGAGGATCGCAACGGGTGTCAGGAGGAGTGACACTCGCTGCAACCTGTCTATTAATGCAGGTACTACAGCTCCCAGCATGGAGCAGAGTGTACTCCATGTTGGGAGTATTAGTACCTGCAGTAAGGGACAGATCCCAACGGATGTCACTCCTCCTGACACCCGCTGCGATCAAAGTGACTGTCATGATCAGCTGTTCTCAAGGCTACAGAGCCGGGAGATCAGCTGATCCTGAGCAGTAGGTATACATCGTATATCTACTGCCAAGCAAGAACTTACAGTGAGCCTGCAATGTGTATACAGTATACACATTGCTGGCTCACTTAACCTCTTGCTGAGCTGTGCGCTATGCACCAGCCCAGCAAGGAAAGAGTTAACTTACACTGCTGGACAGTGTAGGTTAACCCTTTGGGCGGTATACACTATATACAGCTATAGATAGCTGTATATAGTGTATACAAAAGATGGAGAAGTCCCCTTACCTCCGTCCAGTCCCCGCGGGTCCGTGTAGCTCCGCCCCCTAGTGATGACGTCATTAGGGGCAGAGCTACAGACACAATCCAGGCTGGCAAGGGTATAAGGCTCTGTTAACATTGTCCGTATTGGATAATGGGAACAGACCCTTCTGCTAGTGTCTACCCAGACAGGGAGACTCCAGCTGTTGCTAAACTACAACTCCCAGCAACTCCCTGCTGGGAGTTGTAGTTTTGCACCAATTGGAGGCTCACTGTTTAGGTAGACATTGCATTATGGGCGCTCTCACCCGCAGAGAGCACAAAAAATGTCCTAACCTATTTTTTTTGTGTTTTTTTCTTTCTTCTCGTTTCAGATCCGTGTATGCAGAGGATTACGACGGATTCGATGGATTACGACGGATGAACAGGATTTTTTTTATATTTTAATAAAATGGTTAACGAGGGCTGTGGGGGAGTGTTTTTTAAAATAAAATAATTTTTCCAATGTGTTGTGTTTTCTTTTTTATTGAATATTCAGGCTTAGTAATGGAGGCTGTCTAATAGACAGAATCCATTACTAAAGTCAGGGCTTAGCGCTAGCCCCAAAAACAGCTAGCGCTAACCCCCATTATTACCCCGGTACCCAACGCCACAGGGGTGCCGGGAAGAGCCGGTACCAACAGGCCCGGAGCGTCAAAAGTGGCGCTCCTGGGCCTAGGCGGTAACAGGCTGGCGTTATTTAGGCTGAGGAGGGCCAGTAACAATGGTCCTCGCCCACCCTGGTAACGTCAGGCTGTTGCTGCTTGGTTGGTATCTGGCTGATACTGAAAATAGGGGGAACCCTATGCGTTTTTTTTTGTTGTTTTTTTTTTTTTATTTATGAAAAAAAAAAACGCATAGGGTTCCCTGTATATTCAGTATCAGCACGATACCAACCAAGCAGCAATAGCCTGGCGTTACCAGGGTGGGCGAGGACCATTGTTACTGGCCCTCCCCAGCCTAAATAACGCCAGCCTGTTACCGCCTAGGCCCAGGAGCGCCATTTTTGACGCTCCGGGCCTGTTGGTACCGGCTCTTCCCGGCACCCCTGTGGCGGTGGGTACCAGGGTAATAATTGGGGGTTAGCGCCAGCTGTTTTTGGGGCTAACACTAAGCCCAGGCTTTGTCATGGATTCCGTCTATTAGACAGCCTCCATAACTAAGCCTGAATATTCAATTAAAAAAAGACACAACACATTGGAAAAAATATTTTATTTTAAAAAACACTCCCCCACAGCCCTTGTTAACCCTTTTATTAAAATTAAAAAAATAAAGTTCATCCGTCGTAATCCATCGAATCCGTCGTAATCCTCTGCATACACGGATCTGAAACGAGAAGAAAAAAAAAAACACACAAAAAAATAGGTTAGGACATTTTTTGCACTCTCTGCAGGGGAGAGCGCCCATAATGCAATGTCTACCTAAACAGTGAGCCTCCAATTGGTGCAAAACTACAACTCCCAGCATGCCCAGACAGCCTTTGGCTGTCTGGGCATGCTGGGAGTTGTAGTTTAGCAACAGATGGAGTCTCCCTGTCTGGGTAGACACTGGCAGAAGGGTCTGTTCCCATTATCCAAAACGGACAATGTGAACAGAGCTTCAGACTAGCCTGAATATGTCTGTAGCTCCGCCCCTAATGATGTCATCACTAGGGGCGGAGCTACAAAGAGTGGCGGTGACAGAAACGAGGGAGGTAAGTGAACCTCCTGTTCTGTATACACTATATACAGCTATCTATAGATAGCTGTATATTCTGTATACCGCCCAAAGGGGCTATAGGAGCAGGGAGTCCTGTCAGTCTGGTGACGGGATTCCCGACTCCTGTACAGTATACATGGGTACACTATGCCCCCCTGTATACTATACTGCCGGGGAAGTGAGTAGTGATGTTGTACATCACCCCTCATCTCCTTACACTCTGTGGACCGGGCGCTCAGCATCCGACCCACAGAGTGGTACCCAGAAGGCAGTGAGAAAACTGCAACAGGGGACAAATTTGGCTGTTTCCACACACCAGGTAAAAACGCCAGAAAAAACGCCAGAAAAACTGCCAAAACTCAGGAAAAACCTGTGGCGGTTTTTCTGGCGTTTTTTTAGGTGTACAAAAAAAAAACAAGTGGAAACCTAGCCTAAAAATGGTTGTGTTGGTCTGCAATCATGAAGCCACACCAGTTCTGGGGTTCTCAGTGATTGTGGTGTAGAAGACAAGCTGTTTTATTTTTTGTTGCAAATTCTAAAGAAACACAATTGTGGCGCACAACCCGATTAAAAGCAGCCGAGAACACAATAGAAAATCAGGGCCAAAGGGTCAGGAAAAATAAGAAATCTGCACGGTCAACAATGCTCATATCTGTAGCTCAAAACATCAAACATAATGGTAGTAGAGAAAGGAGACTTGATGCCTAAAATATTGTATAAGAAACCAAAAGAGAAGAGAAAAAATTATCTTAATTAGAAAGTGACTCTGACCTAGCGATTTTTCATCTCCATGTGATAAAGCCAAGCTCTGCATGTACACCACCAGAATCTCAAACACAAACTGTTCCACAAGAGCCTCCTCTTCTCTAAAGATAAAATTGAATAAACTTAGAAAAATTGAGAATAACATCCAGAGATAAAAATTTTCACAGTTTACAAATATTTTTATTAAAATCGTACAACAGTCACAAATCCAGCAGTGGACAAATTGCTCACCTAAATTCTCTGTAAACATTATTAAAAGCAAGAGCCGCTCCCAACCTTTTAAAGGCACTGGGATGTAGAGCAAGGCTGTAGAGTCTTTTGAACAGTGATTGTGTGTTTACAGGGCTTTGTTCTTGTTGTCTTGGTGTTGTCTGCTTTATTGACCATTTCAAGAATTCTTGAATACACTGCCCTGAAAAGTCTCGCAATGTACTATTACTAGGATCCACAATTCCATCCTTGGAGGAAACGACAAACAATTATATATTTATTTGTTGACAAGCAAAAAAAAGTGCACAAAAAATTAAGCAGACTTCCTAAACTTGAGTAAAGCTTGACTGCATATGTTCAGCATCAAATTGATGGTTGTCTTTTTTTTTCCCCAAGCAACACACAATAAAAATCTACACAGATACATACGTGGAGAGTAAAGATGCTAACAAAATGGACCTTAAAAACGTCCCACGAAAACATACCAGAATAGCATCAAGCAATGCCACAGTGTCAGGACTTTCAAATGTCTGGGTATTCGTGAACCAGTGAATGATGCCCATAACTAGAGGTTCATATAACTGTCTTGTTACCTAAAATAGAAAATATAGAACGAAATCTAGATAATATGCACTGCAAATTCAGAAGCATCTTCATCATACCTCTGCGAGATGATTGGATAATCAATTTTCTGTATAAACACACTATTACAAAATAATAGGATTTAAAGTGTACCTGACATTTTTTTTAACTGTATTTTAAATAAAGAGAAACTGACAGCTAGTTCACCCACACTAAACCCAGTATACTGGGTAAAATCAGGGGTCACTCACTAAAATCTGGTGGTTAGATGCTGCGTTATTCTTGTAAATAGCTTTATTCCTAATGCGCCCCAGCCGGCATTTGAGACGGTGAAACGGCTGGCCAAACTCCTGTGTCTCCATCATATTTCCCAGTCGGATATGGCCCTTTATACATATGCTATTGAAGGCTGCAAACATTGCTCTGCGTGCGCTCGACCATGGCCTTTATTGGCATATGAATGCAGGGGGCGGGACCAACGGGGAATATGGAGGAGAGAGGGGAAACTGGTCAGCAGACTCCCCACCTCCAATGCGCACTGGGGTGCATTAGAAATAAAACTATTAAGAAGAACACAGCATCTAACCAACATATTTTAGTTCGTAAACGGTAATTTTACAGCTGTTCATCCACACTAAAACCCAGTATTCTGGGTTTAGTGCCGGTGAACTAGCTTGTCAGATTCTCTTTAAAGAGTTTTGTACAAATATAGATAATGTTCAAAAAAAGCTAAAAACAAGGAAGTGTACGAAAGCAGCATTTGCTCAAACATTTCAAAGCAAAATCTAAAACAGAACACAAAAAAACTCAAGAGCACAAACAAGTCTGATGTGTCATATGGTCAAAACTGTAACATAGGTAGCAACATCGAGAAACAAGGTCATAGCATCAGCAAGCCTGCTAGAAGGGTAGCATACCTAGCAATAAGTAAAGCATATACATTTAGGCTATGCTGACATTTCTGTGCGGACATTCCCCCAACAGTGGAGTGCCAGCAGAACACGCATGCATTAGGACTGCTCGGAAACGCGCCGTCCGTGCGGAGTTCGCAGAAAAAATAGACATGTCTATTCTTTCTGCAGACACCGGAATTTGAATTTCCACAACAAATGTTTCCGGCGTGGAAATTCTGCTATGTGAACAGGGCAGCAGAATCCCACTTAAATCAATGGGACTCTGCTGCTGCAGATGAGGCTGACACTAAGTGAAAAAAAAAATTGTCTCTTTCCTGGCAAGATATCCTGACCCACTGACAAAGAGCTAATCAGTTGAGTCTCAAAGCAGTAAGAGAAGCCAATAATAAGCACGGCCGAAAGGACCCATCCAATAAAAAATAAAAAAAAGTACCCTGCCAACAGACAACTAAAAAAAAAAAACCTGCCACGGTAACACAAATGGGGTGAAAGCTGTGTTCCCCAATGAAGGCTACCAGAAAGGGATTTTACGGTGAGTTAAAAAAATCTACATTTCTCGGTCGTTTCATTGGGAGACACATGATACCATGGGAAGTCCTAAAGCAGTTCCTGGGCCCGGATAAACAAGACAGAAATGTAAGGTCAGATGGAAAACGGAACCACCGCCGCCGCCAGCAAAACCTTGTGGCAGATAGTTGCATCTGTCGATGCAAATGTATGCACCCTGCAGAAGCAAGAAAAGGTGTGTAAAGATGACCAGGTACCGGCTTTGCACACCTGAAGGAGTGAGGCCTGGTTACGAACCGCCCAGGAAGCCCCAGAACAAGTGGAGTGAGCTATGACCCGAAAAGGAGGGGTCTTACTCTTGCAGCAGTAAGGCTAGGTTCAGACTACGGAATCTCTGGGCAGAAAATTTCCGCCCGGAGATTCCGAGTTCCGCCTGCGCAGACTGAATTAGTCGGCACTAGGACCGCGCGGACACTGCAGTCTCCTATAGACTGCTATGTGTTCCGCTAGGATTTCCGCCTGAAGAAAGAGCAACCCCTTTCTTCAGGTGGAAATTTTCTAGCGGATTTTTCATCCTGATTTTCCACTTCACAAATTTCGAAGTGAGAATTTGTGAACGGAAAACCATTCACTACACTATGCATTATAGTCTCCTGGAGGCCAGGAGACCCTTGTGTGTAGCATACGGAATGACAAAGAGTGAGTCGGAGCGGCGGAAGGAAGTAGTAATGGAGAGTACATGCTAATAGCGGGCACAACGCCCAATCTGTGGAGGGAACGCACCAGGAGATGAGAAGGACTAGGACAGAAGGAATGTGTAGGTATAGGAGAAAAAAAAAGAAGGGGAGAGAGATGGAGGGCAGCGCCTCGTGTAATTCCGATGGGTGGTCTTATGTAGAAGTAATGATAAGTAATGTGCTCACCTGGAGCGATACTTGGTATCATGCATGTAACCCCTTCCTCGCGGGGTGTTTTTTGCGAAATTCCAGAGCTGCAGCCTGCTGGTGTTCTGGCCGATGTCCTGGCAGGGTCCGTCGGCAATGATACAGGATACGAAGAAACAGGAAAAAAAGTGTACACCTTTGGATGCTGGCTCTACTCAATGGAATAATTTTCTGTCGACATGTTCAGATGAAGTATCACAAATTTATTGATACATGCGAACAAAAGGACAGGGAAACAAGACGTGTTTCGGGGAGCGAGCCCTCCCTTTTTCAATTGTGAGGAGTATGCTGTCTGGGGGGTAACAGTAAGGGTACTGACTTAATACCCTTGAAAATGGGGCCAAGACCGGGGTCAGGGGGCATATTGGTAAAGAGGTTACATAGCGCATTTCAAATTGCGGAGGTATGACAGACATTGTGATAATTACTATACACATATACATTGGTCAGTATGTAAATATAATACAAAGAAAAAGAGGAATAATGGGTTGTTTTATACTACTGTATGTGGCAGTAGTGGTCACCAAAATGAGGCTTGGTTTTGGTTGAAAGTGAGGCTCAGGTGTGTATGCAGGTAAATGCTCCAGGGTCCTTATAAGGACCTCCTTACAGTTCCCTGCAAGAGCGAACAATCGCGGTCCCGGAGTGTAGTGACGTCACTGTTCTTTTCTTACCCATAGAGAGGCATTAGGTGTCTGCTGGACCAATCTTGTATGTCTAGCCAATCAAATTCGTGCCGATGGGGAGAGGCTGACGGCGAAAATTACAAGATTCTTGTTCTTGGGCTGACGGCGGCAATTATATGTTTGGACTAATGTAGTCTCAGCAAATGGGAACCAGAGTCTGTCTCATGATTTGATTGACTGAAAAGACAGCCAATAAGTGCGGCGTATAATGTTCTGAGTGTAAGTAAGAGGCGGCATATGGTGATACAGATTGATGCCGTATCCACCAATAGTGTTGTAAGTGTGTCATCCGATGCGATTGGCTGTAGGAATTTTTTTTGCATAGCCAGATGAGCGCCTACCGCTTCATGTTATGCTTATGGGGGTTTACATGATGGTGGTAATGTATGGTTCGCGCAGGATGATAATATGAAAACTGACATATTTGTGGTAAGTGTCACACATTTAGGTGGATATTCAAACTAAAAACCTTAACACCTCAAGGTCTTAATGAATATTTGGAACACACCACCTAAATGTGTGACACTTACCACAAATATGCTCTCAACCATCCCACCGGAATACATTAAGCACCTGTTCTCAGCACCAGAAGATCGGTCCCTTCTACTCACATACAAAATAATACTTGGTAGGCACTGCTACAATTGACCTAAAAACCTTTGTTCCAGCAAATCACCACTCATCACAGCCGATTGGTTAGAACAATATCATCTGTCAGTTTTCATATTATCATCCTGCGCGAACCATACATTACCATCTTCATGTAAACCCCCATAAGCATAACGTGGAGCGGCAGATGCTCATCTGGCTGTGCAAAAATATCCTACAGCCAATCGCATCGGATGACACCCCCCCAACACTATTGGTGGATATGGCATCAATCTGTATCACCATATGCCGCCTCTTACTTACACTCAGTACAGTATACGCCGCACTTATTGGCTGTCATTTAGGCCAATCAAATCATGAGACAGACTCTGACTCCCATTTGCTGAGACTACATAAGTCCAAGCATATCATAATTGCCGCCGTCAGCCTCTCCCCATCGGCACGAATGTGATTGGCTAGACATATACAAGATTGGTCCAGCAGACACCTAATGCCTCTCTATGGGGAAAAAGAACAGTGACGTCGCTACACTCCGGGACCGCGATTGGTCGCTCTTGCAGGGAACTGTAAGGCGGTCCTTATAAAACAAGGACCCTGGAGCATTTACCTGCATACACACCTGAGCCTCACTTTCAACCAAAACCAAGCCTCGTTTTGGTGACCACTATTGCCACATACAGTAGTATAAAACAACCCATTATTCCTCTTTTTCTTTGTATTATGTTTACATACTGACCAATGTATAGGTGTATACATTGGTCAGTATGTAAACATAATACAAAGAAAAAGAGCTATGTAACCTCTTTACCAATATGCCCCCTGACCCCTTTCTTGGCACCATTTTCAAGGGTATTAAGTCCATACGCTGTTACCCCCCCCCCCCCCCCAGACAGCATACTCCTCACATTTTGTTCGCATGTATCAATAAATTCTTGATACTTCATCTGAACGTGTCGACAGAAAATTATTCCATTGAGCAGCGCCAGCATCCAAAGGTGTACACTTTTTTTCCTGTTTCTTCGTATCCTAGGACAGAAGGAAGGCAGAACGATGTCCTCGTTGAGATGGAAGGAAGACACAACCTAAGAGAGGAATAACGGTATCGGAAGAAGAACCACTTTGTACTGATGGAGAATGAGGAACAGGGAACTGATGACAACCATAAAGGTCACCTTCCAGGAAAGGAAATTAAGGGGGGCATCTCGCAGGGAGATCGGAGAACCCTGTAAGATATCCAAGACTAAATTAAAGTGTAGTTGATATAATGGAAAAGACAAAAGATCAGACCGGCAGACTCACCAAGATTCTCTTCTTCTTTATTTGCGTCAGCAATGCATAGACAAATACTCACAAACTTGGGGGGGTCAGGACGTGTAGTGGGGGGACAAACTGGCAACAGACTCCGTTTCGCACGGACCACCGTGCTTCCTCCGGTGACAGGCCCGATCATTCTAAGGGATAGGAGCGAGGTGGCGGTGATGCCACCCCCTTCTATCCCCTGCCATTACTGACCAATGGCAGTTGAAGGTGGGGGGTTGCCATGGAAATCCCTCGCTTTGCCCGCCCCTGGATGTCGGGCAGAGCGGAGGGGAGAGAAGATCGCGGCCGGTACCTGGGGACTTGTACCGGGGACCAGCGAACATCAGTGGCATCAGCGGTGGAGGTAGGGAGGCGACGGCGCGGAGCAGCAATGAGAGTAGCAGTAAAGCGATCTTTACTGCTGCCTTCTAGGGGTTGCCAAACTGCAACTCCCAGCATGCCCAGACAGCCAAAGGCTGTCTGGGCATGCTGGGAGTTGTAGTTTTGCAACCATCTGTAGGGCCACAGTTTGCAGACCACTAGACAGTGGTGCCCAAACGGTAGCCCTCCAGATGTTGCAAAACTACAACTCTCAGCAGGCCCACACTGCCCAGGCTTGCTGTGAGTTGTTCTTCTGTAACATCTGTCCCTTCAGATGTTGCAGAGCTACAACTCCCAGCATGCCTGGACAGTCTCGGCATGCAGGGATTGTAGTTTTGCAACATCTGGAAGAGCACAATTTGGAGACAACTACACAGTGGTCTCTAAGCTATAGACCTCCAGATGTTGCAAAACTACAACTCCCAGCATGCTGAGATTGTCCAGGCATGCTGGGAGTTGAAGCACTGCAACATCTGAAGGGACAGATGTTACAGAACTACAACTCCCAGCATGTCTGGGCAGTCTGGGCATGCTTGGAGTTGTAGTTTTGCAACATTCGGAGCGCTACCGTTTGGGCACCACTGTATAGTGGTCTCCAAACAGTGCTCTTCCAGATGTTGCAAAACTACAACTCCCAGCATGCCTGTCGGCAGTCTGGGCATGCTGGGAGCTGTAGTTTTTAACAACTGTAGGCACACTGGTTGGGAAACATTGTCTGTTTCCAAACTCCGTGTTTCCCAACCAGTGTGCCTTCAGCTGTTGCAAAACTATAACTCCCAGCATGTACTGACAGACCATGCATGCTGGGAGTTACAGTTTTACAACAGCTGGAGGAACACTGGTTGGGAAACACAGTTAGGAAACAGACAATGTTTCCCAACCTAACTCAGTGTTTTGCAACCACTCAGTGTTTTCCACTGCAGCTCAAACTCAAAGCGGGAAACTCGCTGTAATCCCCCAGCAGTCTGAATGTACCCTAAAAACACTACACTACACAAAATAAAGGGTAAAACACTACATATACCTCTACAAAGTTACACCATCATTTTATTGTTAAAAATCAAATTTTCCATTTTCACGTCCAACTTCAACGCAAAGTCGTCAAACAACTGTGAGATGTTAAAGTTCACTATACCCCTTGTTACGTTCTTTGAGGGGTGTAGTTTCCAAAATACTATGCCATGTGGGGGGATTTTTGCTGTTCTGGCAACCTGGGGACTTACTAATTGCAACGTGCCCCTCAAAATGACGGCTACGAGAAAGATTTTACGGTGAGTACAAAAAAAATCTCCTTTTCCCGGTTGCTCATCAATGTGGGACACCTTACAGATGGGACGTACCAAAGCAGTCCCCTAGGGTGGGAAAAACAACCACCAGAGAAAAGGAATCAGTCCCAAGACTGAACTCTCCACGTGCTCACAATGCCTGCGGACGAGCCCCCAGGTTGGAGACACACTAGGTCCAGAAATTGAGCTCCCGGAAAATCACCCATCCAAGGAGATAGACTAGGATGAAAGGGCCTTCCTCTGTAGAGATCAAAGACACTCGGGTCATATAGAGAGACAAGAAACCACAGGAAAAAAAGAAAATTTTTATTTTGCTCCGGAGAGGTCTGGTGCATGAGAGCAAAGACCTGAACATCTGCAGACCCAAAAACCCCTATCCCAAGGGCCCGACATGAGCACCCAGAAGGCGACAATAGCCATACTGGTGTAATGCGGATAACCTTAATGCCCTCCAACTCGGGAGGACATGGACCTTGAAGGGAGAAGGAGTGGCAAACATTCTGAAAAGGTGGGCATCTTGGATACCGGAGAGACCGACAAGTAAACTGGAGACGTAGAGTCACCTGGAAGACGAACCTCTGAAGAGTACGGAAAACAGACGTCTGCGAAAACTCTCTGGGCAACAAACTTCCATGAAGAAGTGAAGGAGTGCAGAACAGAAAGACCGCCCCGACTAATGGGACGCGGAGGAGTCTTGGCCGGATCACTACACATGTCCAAGACCTGAAACATCCCTAAGGCCCAAGGAATCGGAAGAGCCGCCTGAAAAGAAGGCACGCCACAGCATCCTAGGACAGAGTTCTAGTGGGAACAGTGAGATGGCATCATCTTGGCGGTAGAAAAAAAAAAATCAACAAAATACTCCCTCCAGAGGAGGGAAAACAAGGGTGGTCGAGACGAAAACTCAAGCACAGACCCATGCCATGCACCCTGATCCCGGTGACCCCTGTAGAAAGGGGATTGGCAAAGCCTGCAAAGGCACAGTAGGAGCAGGGAAATGCTGCCCCACAGCCATGGGCCAAGCACTGGGTGGACGGAGCCCCCAGGCCCCAGCGGCAACCAACGCTGCCCAGAAGAACCACCTTATGTCCCAAGAGGGATCGGAATTCTGTACACTGGAGCTGGGCAAAAACTACAAGATGTGTTGAGAGCCATTACAGACAGTGACGAGCAGGTGCCTGAGCCACCCCGGACAGAAAACCCTGGAAAACACACCTGGAGGCATAGGGAGGGGCTGAACTGACTGTCGCCCCAGCAGACCCCATGTCAGAACAGAAATGCTCAACCGCCATAGAACTGCGGAAACAAAATCATCGGAAGCTCCGAGGCTCACCCCACCAAACAAAAGGAAAGGAGGGCTTTACACCTACAGAGCGGTCCTAGCATATGTAAGAACACAGACATGGGTAACCCACAATAGCAGGGTACTAAGGCTGCAGACACAAAAGAAATCATAGACATCCAAGGGACCAGCAGAAAGGGAGGATTATTGATTGAGTGATGCTGCTGTTGCTGAGAATGTCCCTGCAGAAAAAAAGCCCACACCCCCTCTCCTAATGGTGCCAGACACCAAGGCTGCAGATGCAGACTCAGGAGATGAAGAATGAATGTGGAGCAGGAAAAATGCAGACACAGTGTGACTTACAGGTAAAAAAAAGTCCCAAGAATCCACAGGTACACACACTGCTGAAATGCACCTGGAAAGAGAAACACTGAACTGCAGCCGCAGCATCAGCAGAAATGGGGGTGGTGACCAGGTGGATTAGAACACCATGAAGACACAGTCTGGCTATGTGGCAAAGGGACCGTGGCCACGCCAAGTCCCGCATATGGAAAAACACAGTGGAGTAAGATAGCAGCCTGTAGACAGAGTAGCAGGCAGCAGAGAGGGACCTGACCAAGTAGGTTACCCTGTAAACCAGTATGTGGTGCAATGTATAAGGCCCATGGAGTAACATGGGGAGACTCACTCGAAACTACACCATGGTAGTGGGTAACCTGAACTACCGTCCACGGGGTGAAAGTGTATGGTAGTAGATCCGACGAAGTAAGCCATCCGGAAAACCGTCTGGTCGGCAGGAATAGGACACCTGAGCACCCAGGGTCACTATATTCAACCTCTCACAGAAAGTAGGGTACTTGAGTGCGGCCCATCCAACGAGGCGAAGGATTGTCCGACTGGTATCAATCCTGTGTACCTGTAGGGACCCTACTTCAGATCCCTCACCCAGCAGTGAGGTACAAGAAACCTGGCTATGTCCATGGCAGCCTAGAGGTCAGAGACCGATGGCGGTGGAAACAGTGCAGACAACAGTCTGGCTGAACATGAACACCCCCAGGCGTCTGGCGAAAAGGGAACAACCAAACAGGCAATAACCGAGCCCCTTTGTCATAGGTGGGAGGGCGGGGAGGCCTAGAAACCCCGCCCCCTGGGGAATAGAGGGAGGCAGAGGAGCCGTGGAATGCATCCCTGAGATCCCCTATAGTGTCCGCGGGACATGCTGGGTCAGTTCTGCATATACCGCGCACAGCAGTGGGGTACTGGAACTCTAGCCGCAAATACAGCAGCCTTGGGCCATCTGACAGGCGGCAGAAGAAAAAATGCAGATAACTGTCTGACTTACTAATATGGATTGATAGTGGACAGCGAGTCAATCCATCGGGCTTAGCGAACAGCAGTGAGGTATCAGAACTCCAGCCGCAGATACAACAGCTGTGAGATGTGACACGAAGTGTAGAAACCAATGCAGACCGCTGTCTGGCTTACTGCTATGGAGCCATAGTGGACAGAGTGTCATTCCGGGCACTTCGCACAGTAGTGAGGTACCAGAAGTCCAGTCACAGATATACCAGCCATGTGATGTGTGACAGGTGGTATAGGAAAAGATGCAGACCACTGTCTGACTTAGTGGTGTGGGTCCATAGAAGACAACGAGTCTTTTCATTGGTACCTCGCACAATAGTGAGGTACCGGGACTCCAGCTGCAGATACATCAGCGGTTTGATGTATGACAGGCGGTGTAGGCAACCACGCAGACCACTGTCTTGCTTACTGGTATGGGTCCATAGCAGACAACGATTCATCCCATTGGCACCTTGCACAGTAGTGAGGTACCGGAATTCCGGCCCCAGAGAAATCAGCCGTTTGATGTATGACAGGCGGTGTAGGCAACCATGCAGGAGTCAAGGCACTCAAATGAATCTTTCTTTCTTTCTTTTTTAGATTATAATTGCAATATCACATAGAGCACAACGCGTTACGGCACAAAAGCCTTTCTCAACTGCACAAAGCAAAAGCATCACATGACCAGTATATAACACATGGAGGCTAATTACAATTCATTAGTCACCATGACTACAAACATGAACAAAAAAGCTGTTGCTACATAGAAATACATAGATAAAAAAATTAACCAAATACTTATATTATTTCACGTCCTCGCGATGGGGGCGAACGTGGCCCCCCCATATGCGAATGCCTATATGCCTTGGTTCAAAGAACAGTTTGTATACAACAATTATTTATTCTTGCGACATGCCAAAATATGGCTTCAATTCATTGATGACATCATTTGCATATGGGAGGGGCCACGTTCGTCCTTGGAGGAATTTTTCCAACATCTGAATAACATCTGGAATGAACTAAAATTTACGATGACGGTAGATGACAGGCAGGTTAGTTTTCTTGACACACTCCTGATAAAGAATGATAAGGGTGGTTTTGACACGGACGTCTATCAAAAACCAACTGATAAGAACAGTTTGCTTTATTTCCATAGTGCTCACCCAGCCTCTATTAAAAAATCTATCCCTTTCTCCCATAAGAAGAGGGTACAGAGAATTGTCACCGACCCCTCTTTGAGAGAAAAACGTACTACCGAGTTAGTGGAGAAATTTTAAGCCAGGGGATATCCGGAGAGGATTATCAATGCTATCCCCCAGGATAGACGCCGAGACATATCCAAAAAATGTGACTGAATACCGTTTGTCAGGACCTTTCATCCCCAGATGAACTTAATTGACAATATAATCCGAGGGAATTGGTCAATCTTAAGTAATGCATACCCCGATATTGCAGAATTTCAGACTGCTCCCCTGATTTGCAATAAAAGGCTCCCGGATCTATGGGATAGGCTAGTTAGGGCAGATTTGGGGTCCAGTAAGAGAACTAAACAAATGTTCTTAGGTTCCCGGAAAAACGGGAAATACCCATGCCTGAACTGCGCCGAGTGTTCAAATGTGTTGAAGGGAGACAGGATTGTACACCCACATAGTGGTAAGATTTTTTATATAAAAGGTTTATTCACCTGTAAGACAAAAAACGTGGTGTATTTGATTAAATATCCGTGCGGTCTCCTATATGTTGGGGAGACCAGCAAACGTATAGGAGACCGGATTAATAGACCTAAATCCGATACCTGCACATTTCAGAAAAATGGGCCATAACATAGCGCAGTTACAATATTAGGTATTGGAGGAGATCGTGCCTCCTCGCAGAGGGGGGGGGGGGGGTGGACTGGGAGTTTGAAGAAGCTCCTCCTGAAGCGGGAAGCCCACTGGATCCACAAATTAGGGACCCTTGAGCCAAGAGGGATGAATTAGCCTCCATGTGTTATATACTGGTCACGTGATGCTTTTGCTTTGTGCAGTTGAGAAAGGCTTTTGTGCCGTAACGCGTACTGCGTTGTGCTCTATGTGATATTGCAATTTTAAAATAAAAAAGAAGAAAGAAAGATTCATTTGAGTGCCGGGACTCCTACTTTATTAAGTTTCTACATTATCCTCGTGCACCTGATTTTTGGTAGTGCCGACTACTTGCCTTGGACTATAGGCAACCATGCAGACCACTATCTGCCTTATTGGTATGGGTCCAGAGTAGACAACGGGACATTCCATCGGACACCTCACACAGTAGTGAGGTACCGGACTCCAGCCGCAGAAACGTCAATCATGTGATGTGTGACAGGCGGAAGAGGAAACCATGCAGACCAAGGTGTGGCTTACTGGAATGGGTCCATAGCAGACAATGAGTCCTTCCATCAGGTAACTCGCACAGTAGAGAGGTACCGGGACTCCAGCAGCGGGTAGATCGGCAGAGTTTCCATAGTATATCCTACGGGACACTCCATCGGGCACCTCGCACCAGCAGTGGAGTACCGAGTGTGAGCTGCAGACGCGGCAGCCATGAAATGAGCAACAGGCCAGACTACTGTCTGGCATAATAATATCAGGTCTAATGCATGCCCAAACAGGAATATTCCCCTAAGGACCGTGCGCTGTTAGAGGGAATCAGTAGCACCAGACGCGGATGCAATAGTCTGTGGAGAAGGGAATCCCATAGCATGAGCTGCCAAGAACACCCCTAGGATGGATGGCTCACAGACCTGACAGATGAGGAGTCTTAAAAGAAACCTGGGCGTCTGCCAGGAACGCAAAAGAACTTGCTCATCATATAGCGCTCAGTGGTAGAAGGGAACATATTGCGGAATATGACCCCCCGGCTCCAAGGGGACTTGAATCCCTGGTAACAACCAGCCACGGCATATACTCAATGACAGTGAGCAACAATAGAATCAAACTGTAATACGAGTGTTGGCCACAAGAGGGTGCCAAACATCACCAAATGGTCGGAGTGACCAATAAATATGTAAAAAAATCATTTTTATGTGCATTAAAAAATAAATTATATGTCTTTTATTACACAGGTGGGCCATTTATATGGATACACCTTAATAAAATGGGAATGGTTGGTGATATTAACTTCCTGTTTGTGGCATATTAGATGATGGGTGATGACCATGGCGGCCATATTGAAGTCGGCCATTTTGAATACAACTTTTGTTTTTTCAATAGGAAGGGGGTCATGTGACACATCAAACTTATTGGGAATTTCACAAGAAAAACAATGATGTGCTTGGTTTTAACGTAACTTTATTCTGTCATGAGTTATTTACAAGTTTCTCTTTGTTTACAGCCACTGACATGTCATCGAGGTTAACACGCGAGGAGCGGATAGAAATCATGTTGATGTCTGGTGAACTCAGTAACCGGGTCATTGCAGCAGATTTCAATGCAAGACACCCTACGAGACCACCCATCTCCCATGCTACAGTTAGCAAACTGCTTGCTAAGTTTTGTGAAACTGGGTCAGTGTTGGATTTGAAATGTGGACACATGAAATCTGTCACTAATAAAGAAACATCAGTGGCTGTCCTAGCTTAATTCAGCAAGAGCCCACAGCGTAGCACTCGCCGCATGAGTGGCATTGGTCGAACATCCCTTCGGCGGATATTAGCTACTCACAAATAGCACCCTTACAAACTTCAGCTACTGCAGCATCTCAACGAGGATGACCCAGATCGGCGCACTGAATTTGCAGAATGGGCAAAACAAAAATTGGAACAGGACCCTCAGTTTACACAAGATTTTATTCAGTGATGAGGCAAACGTTTAAGTGAATGGTGAAGTTAACAAACAAAACCATCGCTATTGGTCTGACACTAACCCCCATTGGATAGATATCCCTCCAAGACTGTTGGAACACAAAAATTGATGGTATGGTGTGGTATATGGAGTACAAAGATAGTGGGGCCATTCTTCATCAATGGAAACCTCAAGGCCACTGGATATGCGAAATTGCTACATGATGATGCGTTTCCCTCTTTATGCACTGAAGCTGGCACGTTCACTGAGTTTTTCCAGCAAGATGGTGCACCACCATATTATGGGTGTCAGGTCCGATCATTCCTAGATGAACAGTTTCCTGGAAAGTGGATTGGTCGTCGTGGGCCAGTTGAATGGCCTCCAAGGTCTCCCGATCTGACCCCCCTTAGACCTTTATCTTTGGGGTCATCTGAAGGCAATTGTCGATGCTGTGAAGATACGAGATGTGCAGCACCAGAAACTACAGATACTTGAAGCCTGTGCTAGCATTTCTTCTGCGGTGTTGCTATCGGTGTGTGAAGAGTGGGAGAAGAGGGTTGCATTGACAATCCAACACAATGGGCAGCACATTGAACACATTTTACAAGTGGTCAGAAACTTGTAAATAACTTGTGAAATAATAAAGTTACGTTAAAACCAAGCACATCATTGTTTTTCTTCAACTTTTTTCTTCTACTTCAAAATGGCCGCCATGGTCACCAACCATCTTGAAAAGTTTCCCCCCTCACATATACTAATGTGCCACAAACAGGAAGTTAATATCACCAACCATTCCCATTTTATTAAGGTGTATCCATATAAATGGCCCACCCTGTATATTAAAATAAGCCACTACAACGTGGAAGGGGACATTGGGCAAAGGGCATCCAGCAAAGTGCTGCCCATAAGTGGCAGAAAGTAAGCCCCTGGGGGAGAGACGGCTCATAGTAGTGTGCTATAAGTGCCTGCCAAGAATGGGACAATAGCGGGCCAGACCACAAGCTCCCGCCGGGCTGCTGCCTCGGGAGCCAGGGTCCTTTGCCCACGCCAACCCCCGCAACGGGGAGGGAGGGCGGAGCTAGAAGCTAAAGCAGAGCACAAGCCGGAGAGGAGCTCTGATCTCGCGGCTTGCGTGCTGAAACGGGGGAAGAAGGGCGGAGCTATACCACCGAAGTGGAGCGCTGGTTCAGGGCAATAGTAGAGGCGGCCATGTGCCTCCAGGGCCCTGGACTCCCGGCAGCTGAAGTTCTACAGCTCCCGCCGCATATCGCCGTTGGGGACCTCCCATGGTGCGTACCTCTAGCCGCAGATAGAAAAAACTGAACCCACGTGAAGGAACAGCAAGGCTGTTCAGAGGTGAGCCGGCAAAAATTCCTGTGGAGGGAGCTGCTGCAAAATGCAGGAGGCTGTCCTCCACAGGAGCCCCAATATGAATCCCCAATAAAGGACAGACAGGGAGAGGGAGGGAGGAAGAGGGGGGGGGATATATACTCACCTGTCTTCTTATACTCCCCTCAAAATGTCTTCAGCCAGCTTTTAAGTCATCTGCATCACGTCATGTTGCGACAGACAGGACAAGCAGAGAAAAAAAAGGGGGACCCGGACCCTAGGTGCAACCCCAGGTGCTGGCAGGAAGGGGTTAGCAGTGCATACTTTTATGACCCTTGACCCTCAGCCGCATATGGGGAGAACAGGTAGCGCCATGCTCCTGAACCCCCACCTGAAAAAAGGAAACAAAAAGGAAGTAAAAAACCTAACTAAACAGCCGTTAGTAGAAAATAATAAAAAAAGACAAGGTCTGGGGAGCTCCCAGAACTGTCTCCTGCCTCCTGCTGACACTAGCTAAAATTGATTACCTCACTGCAGGTGGGTGGATATATCCTAAAACTAGAGGAGTGATGTTGGCAATTAGGAACACGGCGGCCTTTACCATGTCTGACATAGTTTGTGACCCTCGGGGGCGCTACATCATCCTTTCCTGCACCATAAATCACATACCATATACCTTAGTGGCGCTGTACGCCCCCAACTTAGGCCAACACCGCTTCCTCCGCTCCACATTAAGAGTTGCCAATCGCATAAAAGGGGGACCCCTAGTCATCTGTGGGGACTTCAATTTAGTAGTAGACCCATCCCTAGATTCCACTTCCACTGCTCGAGCGTCCCCCCCCCCCCCCCGTCACTGTCTCACCTGCTATGGTCTGAAGAAATTTACGACACGTGGCGAATTCAACATCCAACCGAAAGGGAGTTAACTCATCACTCTTTGACACACAACACGTACTCCCGGCTGGACATGTTCCTGGTGGGACGTTCTCTGCTCCCTCAACTGTTAATGTCTACCATTGAAACCATCAAGTGGTCAGACCATGCGGCTATATCTATTTCGCTGCAGGAAAACTTCAACACTTCTCCTTCTTACCTGTGGAGAGCTAGCCCCTTCTTACTGTCCCACCCGGAGCATGCCCAGCAATTACGGAAGGAGCTTACTGACTATTTTTTGACTAACACATCCCCTGAGGTAGATGCATTTACCCTGTGGAATTGCCACAAAGCCTATATGAGTTTTTTTTTCATTAAATATGGTTCCCTGAGCAAAAAGAAGAGGGCAGCACATTTAGATGAGGTTTTAAATAAGCTGAGAGCTTTAGAGTCGCAAAACAAATCCTGCCCATCGCCTGATTTAGCATCTCAGATTTCCACTCAACGACAGGAGCTTAGAGGACTTCTCTTATTCCAATATGAGAAAAACCTCAGAAGAACAAAAGCGAAATTCTATTCTCAAAATGACAAAGCAGGGAAACTGTTAGCATCCCGTTTAAAATCCAGACACACCAAATCCCGCATTGCACACTTAATACACCCTACTTCTGGCGCCACTTGCTATACTCCAGAAGGGATAGCTGAGTGCTTCCAGGCTTTCTACTCTTCATTGTATAATCTGCAAGACTCCATTCCCTCCCCGCCACGACTAGAGGAATCTATAGACTCTTTTCTTTCTGGTCTGCAATTACCAAAGCTTTCTGAGCAACAGCGGAACACACTTAATCTCCCCATTACACTGACTGAGGTAGTGAAAACGATAAAATCCATCCCACCCCAAAAGGCCCCAGGTCCCGACGGATTTATTAATTTATATTATAAAACCTTTTGTGATATTATATCACCACACCTTCGAAATTTTTGTCAAACGGCCCTTAACAGAGGGGCTTTCCCTAAAGAAAACCTTCAGGCTTTGATAGTAACGCTCCCCAAACCAGGGAAATCTCAGGATATCCCCCAAAATTATAGGCCCATTTCCCTACTCAATGAAGATCTAAAGATTTTTGCCAAATTAATTGCCTCACGCTTGGCGATGGTGTTGCCTTCTCTGATTAATGCTGATCAGTCTGGCTTTGTGCTTGGCCGCCAAGCAGCAGACAACACTAGACGCCTGTTAAACGTCTTTTACCATGTTGAGAGGACACGCGCCCCTGCCTTGGTCCTTGCACTCGATGCCGAGAAGGCGTTTGACAGGCTCCGCTGGTCGTATGCCTTCTCGATGTTACGGCATTTGGGCTTTACTGGCCCCATTATGCAAGCAATTATGTCGCTCTATGCCTGCCCCACGGCTAGAACATTTACAAATGGAGTTCTGTCCACTCCCTTAAACATTACTAATGGCACGAGGCAGGGGTGCCCTCTATCCCCTCTCATATTCATTTTATGCCTAGAGCCCCTGGCACAAGCCATCCGCTCCAGTGCTGAAATATCGGGGGTTACAATTGGGGGAAAAACCCACCTCATTTCCCTATACGCAGATGACATTATCCTCTCTCTTACCAAGCCACTTGTTTCAACCCCAGCTGCCCTGGCCATAATCCACAACTTTGGCACATTGTCATATTACCATCTTAACACCTCAAAAACACAGGCTTTGCCTCTCTTCATGACCGACCAGACAACACAACTCTTCAAACATACATACCCTTTTGATTGGCGTACTTCGGATGTAACATATTTAGGTATTAAACTAGCCTCCCCTCATAAACTTTTATTCCAACTCAACTATGAACCCTTCCTGAAAGTAATAGCAGAAGAGGCACAGAGACTGGCCCATTATGATATTTCATGGGTGGGGCGGGTTGCCACATTTAAAATGTTTCTACTCCCGAAGTTTCTATATCTTTACAGAACTCTACCTATCATGGTTCCTAATTCTTTTTTTTCAGCAGCCCAAGCGATTCTAACCAAGTTTGTCTGGTCAGATAAGAAGCCGAGATTAGCGGGCTCTATACTAATGAAAGCAAAAGAGGCAGGGGGTCTGGGCTTACCGGATCTTCGTGCTTACTATATAGCCACCTTGGTTGGTTCTCTGCGAGGCTGGTGGAAAGGTCGCCTAGACACACCCTGGGTACACATTGAACATACTTATATGTCCCCGTACCTATGCTCGGACGCGTTGTTACACCCCCTCTGGGACTCTGTCTCCCCACTACCACTTCATAACCCTATTATTAAAGCTTCATATGCTACGTGGCTAAAATACCTAAAAGCGGCAGCTGCTGACAGTGTTGTCTCAGACCATTCCCTTCCCCTAACATTTATTCAGGCTTCTATACCCCAGTTAGCCCTACAGAGATGGTCCCTTCATGGCATTACCCATGTTAGACATTTACATGAAACAGGACAACTAATGACGTTCCAAGCCTTACAGCTAAAGTATCATATCCCACAACGTGATTTCTACATGTACCTGCAGATTAGGCATTTTCTTAACACCTTGTCCCCTTCAGGTGTCCGTCCTCACCCTGCCACACTCGTTTTCTTAAACAGCAACCTAAAAGGACTGAGTATGATATATGCCACTTTCACACATTCTACCAGCTTTTACAAATCACATCCTTTCCGCACTTGGGAACGATCATTGGGTGTTACACTAGATGAACACGATTGGGAACAGGCATTCCAGATGGCACATAGGGCTTTCCAATGCGTCTCCCACGTGGAGTCCCTGACTAAAACCACTCTACAATGGTACTACACTCCTGAGAAATTGTCACTTATATACCCTGACTCTTCGCCCCTATGTTGGCGGAATTGTGGGAATACAGGTAGCCTTGTACATGTACTGTGGGAATGCCCAGCTATTACTGCTTACTGGTCGGCCTGCAGAACCCTTTTGGAAGACGTGTTACACATCCAGACTCCCTGGTCCCCTCAGTTTGTTTTACTCCTTATTAATATGCACTCTATTCCTCCAAAGTTGCGGGAGTTGGCTAGCATTGCCTGTGTTATTGCCAAGATAACGCTCACTAAAGAATGGAAGTCTCCAACTGTGCCCTCCATTACGGAAGTAGTCAATAAATTGAACGTAACTTGCACTTATGAACGTACTATAGCTCTGGGGAACGGTACACATCACAAATTTCAAACACGCTGGGCTAACTGGATTACCTCAACCTACTCTACCATTACGGTATGATGGTCGCGATGCGCCATCTTATCCCACCTCTTGTCACTCCATCACACCTGCCTTGCTCAAAGCTGATTGTCATCCCAAACAATGTACTTTAGGATGCAAATACAATAGACAACCATGTATGACACACCCTGGAAACTTTAGCATTACTTGACCGTTGACCTTTGCCAACTTTAGCTATATTCCAACGTCAGCGTAGACACTGCATATCTCCTTACCCTCTCTATTTTAGTAGAACGTATTCATTTAGACAAAAGGTACCACATTATCCCGATCTGTTCACATGTCTCTTCCTCACGATAACAATCTATGTTCTTTATGTTTGTTTGTTTTATTTTTATTTATTTTTTTTATTTCTTTGTTTATAAGATATGTTCTCTATGTGCCTGCGCTGCCATTGTTTCAGTTGCACTGACAACTTTGTAACCTTTAACTATGTCAGATTCTGTATGGCATTGTGGGCTTATGCTTGTTTATTGTCCATTATATCTGTTGTTCAACAAAAAATATTTCAATAAAAATTATTGAAACAGAAAACTTCTTAACCCTTTAAGGACACAGCCCATTTTCACCTTAACCCCTTAAGGACGCAGCCCATTTTCACCTCTAGGACGAAGCCTTTTTTTGCAAATCTGACCACTGTCACTTTAAACATTAATAACTCTGGAATGCTTTTACTTATCATTCTGATTCTGAGATTGTTTTTTCGTGACATATTCTACTTTAACATAGTGGTAAATTTTTGTGGTAACTTATATCCTTTCTTGGTGAAAAATTCCCAAATTTGATGAAAAAATTTAAAATTTAGCATTTTTCTAACTTTGAAGCTCTCTGCTTGTAAGGAAAATGGATATTCAAAATAATTTTTTTTGGGATTCACATATACAATATGTCTACTTTATGACTGCATCATAAAATTGACGAGTTTTTACTTTTGGAAGACACCAGAGGGCTTCAAAGTTCAGCAGCAATTTTCCAATTTTTCACAAAATTTTCAAACTCACTATTTTTCAGGGACCAGTTCAGGTTTGAAGAGGATTTGAAGGGTCTTCATATTAGAAATACACCATAAATGACCCCATAATAAAAACTGCACCCCCCCCCCCCCCCCCAAGTATTCAAAATGACATTCAGTAAGTGTTTTAACCCTTTAGGTGTTACAGGAAAAGCAGCAAAGTGAAGGAGAAAATTCACAATCTTCATTTTTTACACTCTCATGTTCTTGTAGACCCAATTTTTTTATTTTTACAAGGGGGAAAAGGAGAAAATGTATACGTGTATGTGCAACCCAATTTCTCTCGAGTAAGCACATACCTCATATGTCTATGTAAAGTGTTCGGCGGGCGCAGTAGAGGGCTCAGAAGCAAAAGATCGACAAGGGGATTTTGGAGAGTATGTTTTTCTGAAATTGTTTTTGGGGGGCAGGTCGCATTTAGGAAGCCCCTATGGTGCTAGAACAGCAAAAAAAAAATAAAACACATGCCATACCATTTTGGAAACTAGACCCCTTGAGGAACGTAACAAGGAATAAAGTGAGCCTTTTACAGGTGTTTCACGACTTTTGCATATGTAAAAAAAAAATTTTTTCACTAAAATGTGTTTCCCCCCAAATTTCACATTTTTGCAAGGGTTAATAGCAGAAAAGACGCCGCAAAATTTGCAACCCCATCTCTTCTGAGTATAGAAGTACCCCATAAGTTGACCTGAAGTGAAGTACAATGCTCAGAAGAGAAGGTGTCATATTTGGCTTTTTGAGAGCAAATTTTGCTCGGGGGGGGCATGTCGCATTTAGGAAACCCCTATTGTGCCAGGACAGCAAAAAAAAAAAAACACATGGCATACCATTTTGGAAACTAGACCCCTCACAGAATGTAATGAGGGGTACAGTGAGCATTTACCCCCCCCCCCCCCCCCCACTGGTGTCTGACAGATCTTTGGAACAGTGGGCTGTGCAACATAATTCATTTTCACGGACCACTGTTACATGGATACGTCAGACACCTGTGGGGTGTAAATTCTAACTGCAACCCTCATTACATTCCGTGAGGGGTGTAGTTTCCAAAATGGGGTCACATGTGGGTGTGTTTTTTTTTTGCGTTTGTCAGAACGGCTGTAACAAACAGTGTACGTGTGTATATGTAGTATTTTACTCTTTATTTTATGTTAGTGTAGTGTAGTGTTTTTAGGTTACATTCACACTGGAGGCAGATTACACTGAGTCTCCAGCTAGGAGTTTGAGCTGCGGCAGAAAATTTGCCGCAGCTCAAACTTGAAGCGGGGAACTCACTGTAATCTGCCGCCAGTGTGAATGTAGCCTGTACATTCACATGGTAGGGGGGTCAAAACTACAACTCCAAGCATGCACTGACAGACCATGCATGCTGGGAGTTGTAGTTTTGAAACAGCTGGAGGAACACTGGTTGGAAAACCTTGAGTTAGGTTCTATGACCTAACTCAGTATTTTCCAACCAGTGTGCCTCCAGCTGTTGTAAAACTACAACTCCCAGCATGTACTGATTGCGGAAGGGCATGCTGGGAGATGAAGCTATGAAGCGGCTGAAGGCACGCAAGTACAACTCCCAGCATGCAAAGACAGCCTTATGCTGTTCCTGAATGCTGGGAGTTGTAGTTTTACAAGATTTAGAGGGGTTTAGATTGTAAATCACTGTCCAGTGATCTCAAAACTGTGGCCCTCCAGATGTTGCAAAACTACAACTCGCAGCATGCCCAGACAGCAAACCGCTGTCTGGGCATGCTGAGAGTTGTAGTTTTGCAACATCTGGAGGGCTACAGTTTGAGACCACTGCATAGTGATCTACAACCTGAACCCCTCTAAATATTGCAAAACTACAAGTCCCAGCATGCCCACACAGCAAACAGCTGTGGGCATGCTGGGAGTTGTAGTTTTGCAACATCTGGAGGGCCACGGTTTAGAGACCACCGTAAACTGTGGCCCTCCGGATGTTGCTAGGCAAAAACTCGCCTGGCAGGACCCTGATGAATTGCTGCTGCCACCGCCGCACGTGGGGGATTCCCGCATGGAGGATCGCGCTCCGGGATCCAGGTAAGGGACCTTCGGCACCGGTCCCTGGACAGTTCCCCCGTTTTGCCCAGACACCAATAGGTGGGCAAAGCGGGGGAACCGAACTTTAAACCGCCCCCCCCCCCCCCCCTCCCCCGGTCTGCTATCGGTCGGTCGCTCAACCGACCAATAGCAGGGATAGGAGGGGTGGCACCACTGCCACCAAACTCCTATCCGTTCAGGGGGATCGAGGGTGTATCGGACACCCCCGATCCCTCTTATTTTCCGGGTCACCATTCAAAGTACCGCAATGCTGCAGCTGCGTTCCGATGCTCGCGGTCATACACAGGATGTAAATGTACGTCCTGGTGCGGGAAGTCTTGCCAAACCAGGATGCACATTTACGTCCGTGGTCGTTTAGAGGTTAAAGGGGTAGTCCAGTGGTGAAAAACGTATCCCCTATCCTAAGGATAGGGGATAAGTTTGAGATCGCGGGGGGTCCGACCGCTGGGGCCCCCTGCGATCTCTCTGTACGGGGCCCCGGCTCTCCGGCCAGATAGCAGGTGTCGACCCCCGGACGAAGCGGCGGCCGACACGCCCCCTCAATACATCTCAATGGCAGAGCCGGAGATTGCCGAAGGCAGCGCTTCGGCTCTGCCATAGAGTTGTATTGAGGGGGCGTGTCGGCCGCCCCTTCTTGCGGAGGTCGACACGCCCCCTTCCCGCGGGCTGTCGGGGCTCCGTACAGGAGATCGCAGGGGGCCCCAGCAGTCGGACCCCCCGCGATCTGCAACTTATCCCCTATCCTTAAGATAGGGGATAAGTTGTTCACCACTGAGTCACCACTGGACTACTCCTTTAAGGACCAGAGTGTTTTTTGCACATCTGACCACTGTCACTTTAAGCATTAATAACTCTGGGAGGCTTTCACTTTTATTCTGATTCCGAGACTGTTTTTTCGTGACATAGTCTACTTTAACATAGTGGTAAATTTTCGTCGATACTTGCATCATTTCTTGGTGAAAAATTCAAAAATTTCATGAAAAATTTGAAAATTTAGCATTTTTCTAACTCTGAAACTTTCTGCTTGTAAGGAAAATAGACATACCAAATAAATTATATATTGATTCACATATACAATATGACTACTTTATGTTTGCATCATAAAGTTGACATGTTTTTACTTTTGGAAGACATCAGAGAGCTTCAAAGTTCAGCAGCAATTTTCCAATTTTCACAAAATTTTCAAAATCGTAATTTTTCAAGGACCAGTTCAGTTTTGAAGTGGATTTGAAGGGTCTTCATATTAGAAATACCCCATAAATTACCCCATTATAAAAACTGCACACCTTAAAGTCTTCAAAATGACATTCAGTAAGTGTGTTAACCCTTTAGGTGTTTCACAGGAATAGCCTCAAAGTGAAGGAGAAAATTCTAAATCTTTATTTTTTACATTCGCATGTTCTTGTAGACCCAGTTTTTGACTTTTTACAAGGCATAAAAGGAGAGAAATCCCCCCAAATTTGTAACCCAATTTCTCTTGAGTAAGGAAATACCTCATATGTGGATGTAAAGTGTTCGGCGGACGCAGTAGAGGGCTTAGAAGGGAAGGAGCGACAATGGGATTTTGGAAAGTGAGTTTTTCTAAAATGTTTTTTGGGGGGCTTGTCACATTTAGGAAGCCCCTATGGTGCCAGGACAGCAAAAAACACAAGGCTCAACACAACACACCCCTCAAGGAACGTAACAAGGGGTACAGTGAGCCTTAACACCTCACAGGTTTTTGACGACTTTTCGTTAAAGTTGGATGAGTAAATTTGTATTTTTTTTTTACTAAAATGCTGGTTTTCCCCTAAATTTTACAAGGGGTAATAGGAGAAAATGCCCCCCAAAATTTGTTAGGCAATTTCTCCCGAGTACGGAAATACCTCATATGTGGCTCTAAACTGTTGCCTTGAAATACAACAGGGCTCTGAAGTGAGAGAGCGCAATGTGCATTTGAGGCCTAAATTTGGGATTTGCACAGCGACGGACCCGGATGCAAGAATTAGACTTGCCTCCGATACCAAAATTACCGTATGGCAGTGTTTCCCAAACAGGGTGCCTCCAGCTGTTGCAAAACTTCCAGCATGCCTGGGCAGTCAATGGCTGTCCGGCAATACTGGGAGTTGTTTTGCAACAGCTGGAGGCTCCGTTTTGGAAAC
Source organism: Hyla sarda (assembly GCF_029499605.1). Lineage (NCBI taxonomy): Eukaryota > Metazoa > Chordata > Amphibia > Anura > Hylidae > Hyla > Hyla sarda. Next base: position 282,871,755 of record NC_079193.1, read on the forward strand.
AGTGTCATACGGGACATTTTTTATTGGGGGGGGGGGGTATGGGACACTGAATAGGGGTATGTTTATATGTAGTGTTTTACTTTTTATTTTGTGTAAGTGTAGTGTTTTTAGGATACATTCACACGGGCGGGTTCACAGCGAGTTTCCCGCCGGGAGTTTGAGTTGCGGCGGAAAACTTACTGCATCTCAAACTTGAAACTCTCTGTAAACTCAGAGAGTGTGAATGAACCCGGTACATTCACATGGGGCAGGGGGGACCTCCAGCTGTTGCAAAACTACAACTCGCAGCAAGTATGGTCAATCAGTGCATGCTTGTAGTTTGCCACAGCTGGAGGCACACTGGTTGCGAAAAACCGAGTTAGGTAACAAACTCTCAGTGTTTTGCAACCAGTGTGCCTTCAGCTGTTGCAAAAACTACAAATCTCAGCATGCAGTGACAACTGAAGGGTATGCTGGGAGTTGGAGTTTTGCAACAGCTGGAGGCACATTGGTTGCAAAACACAGAGTTTGTTACTTAACTCAGTGTTTCCCAACCAGTGTGCCTCCAGCTGTTGCAAAACTACAACTCCCAGCATGCATGAACAGCCGAAGGACATGTTGGGAGTAGTAGTTTTGCAATATCCGGAGTGCCACAGTTTGGAGACCCTGTGCAGTGGTGTCCAAACTGTAGCCCTCCAGATGTTGCAAAACTACAACCCCCAGCATGCCCAGGCTTGCTGGGAGTAGTAGTTTGGCAACTCCTGGAAGGCAGCAGTGAAGGTCATTTACCTTTACTGCTGCCACTGCCGGTCCCGCCGCTGCCTCCCGACATCCAGGGGCAGGCAGAGCGGGGATTTCAACTTTGACAACCGCCCCCCCCCCTTTCCACCCCCAAATGCTGACCAATGACAGGGGATAGAGCGAGGTGTCTCTGACAGCTCCGATCATCTCTATTTTCCGGGGGATCGGGTCAACAGAGACCCGATCAGCCCGGAACCGCCACAAACCCCGCAAGTCCTTGTCCTTACTCAGTCACTTACTGACTGGCCAAGGACAATGATCAGCAGCAGGGGACCATTCTGATTGGTCCCCAGCTGCATAGTGTCATCGGTCAGCTGTTCAGTACAGCTGTGATGACGTTTCTATCACCATGCCAACGGACATGGTGATAGAAAATGTATTGGACGTGTATACACGTCCATTTGCGTTAAGTCTGGGGAAAAATATACGTGTATACACTTCCATTTGCGGGAAGGGGTTAAACATGGCTCTAAATACATAATATTGTTTTTTTTATGAATCAAGTACAATTTAAAGGGGTATTCCCATCTCACCTTGTTTTATTCACAGGATAGATGTTAAGAAACTGATTGGTGGGAGTTCTGATTGCCGAGACCCCACCAATCCCAAGAAGAGAAACACAACTGTCTCCAGAATGAATAAAGCGCACAGCCGATGTGCAGCCATCACTTGATTTATTGTCAATGGGGCCGCCAAATATTTCTGAGTGCTGAAATTCAGAAGCCCCATAGAGAAAGAAAAGAGCCCTGGCCACGAATGTGTGGTGCACTCCTTTCATTTCAGGCACATTTTGTGCCCGTTCACAGGATCCCAACAGTCTGACAACTGTGCCCAGCTCTTTAAATCAGCTTAAATGAGATAACAAGCTGACATGGAAATTCCCCTTTAAGTTCTATGGACATTAAACAAGAACATAAGGAAAAAAGAACATAAAAAAGTTATAATTGTACCAACCTACAGAATATACCGTACATAATTTTTAACACACAGTAATAGTCATGAAAACAAAACACCAGAAATTTTCATAAAAAAACGCTGCATGTAACAACAACAATTTACCATTCATATAGAGTACAATATGCTTCGCTCAGTAAAATAATTCCAAAGTTATTACCACTTAAAGAGACACGTCAGATTTTCAAACTGGGGCTTCGTCAGGTAAAAGCTAGCAGCGTCCTTGAGGGGATAACCCTAATTTTGCAAAGTTCACTTTCTATGAAGAGAAAATTAAATAGCACTTAGGCCGGGACATAATGCAAAATAAAACCTACCTGATCAACATCACAGGCCAGGCGCAGCAACACAGGAAATGTGTGTTTGTACAGTCTGTACATTGAAGGGGACCCTTCTCGTGCTTTTCCCAACATAAATGTTACCATGCTATGAAAAAGTTCACATGCGGCAACCTAATAAAAATCAGGACATGATGTGTTACGAAAAACAAACTTTATAAAATGATTTAAAAAACATTATAAACATATTTTAGAGTTAAAATATCATTTATTTTACAACTTAGGAAAGGCTAAGACCATAAACCATTAACAGTATACCTGGCAAGTCAACATTAATGCATTTCTTTCTTTAAAAAAAAACAACTTTTGACATGTCAATCAGACATGTTAAAAGCGGCAGATCACACTAGGGGGTGTGAATCGGCAAGAATTTAGCGATACACATATGACGATACGATATATCCCAATTCTGTTTATGAGACGATATATCGCGATATATCCCGATTCTGTCTCAAAAACAATATATAGTGACATTTACCCACGCAGTGATACCAAATATGTTTATTTTTATTATGTTTACATTTTTTATATAGGAATAGGGGGTGATTTGAACTTTTAATATGGAAGGGGTTAATGTGTGTATTTTACACTTGTATTAAAACATTTTTTTTATACACTTTATAAGACTTTTAGGAGGAATCATTAGATTCTTCAGATAGATGAATAGCGTTCTATTGAACTCCATTGCTCTGTGATCCATTGATAGAGCCTAGTCCAGCGAGGCTCTATCAATGACAGAGCCACAGGACAGCAGGAAGCAGAGATAAGCCCTCCGGCTACCTCCACAGTGGATTGCCCGGCCAGGGAGTATTCACAGGTCCCTTTAGACGCCGCTGTCAGCTTTGTAAAGGGTTAATAGCCAGCTGCGGTGATCGCTGCATGCTGGCTATTAGCGGCGGCACCCGGCTACTGAAAAGAGCCGGGGGCTGCAGAGTATGGAGCGGGCAGGAGTCCGGAGCCCGCTCGATACAGACTGCTGAGCGCCGCATGCTGGCTATTAGCGGCGGCCCCCGGCTACTAAGAAAAGCCGGGGGCTGCAGAGTATGGAGCGGTCAGGAGTATGGAGCCCACTCCATACAGACTGCTGAGTGCCGCATGCTGGCTATTAGCGGCAGGCGGGGGCCGCAGAGTACGGAGCGGGCAGGAGTCGGGAGACCGCTCCATACACCCAGAGCGCTGCTGTGCTTATTAGGTCCGGCCATGCTTGCACGAGCCGGAAAAATTCACCGGCCCAGCGCCTGGAACTGCATGTCCCGGACGTCGGGAGATACGAATTCCACATCCCTAAAAGGATCGATTAAAAAATATTTTGAAACAATACAGTATCGCCAAATGAAAAATCGCCATAATCGAGCAAAGCGATTTTTTCTTACGCCCCTAGATCACACCAGGTCTCACTCCTGAGACCCACTGCAAACAATAGTTATTAACTGGGGAAGTGGGAGGCATTGCTCTCCTTTCCCTGGTCGGCCGAGAGATCCATACATTTCTTTACAGAGACCTCTATGAAGAGAAACTGATGCACCTCACGGCAAGCCAGGGAGTGGAGCATAATGCCACTACTTCCCTAGCTAATAACTTACAATTGCACTCAGGAGTGAGACCCAGTGTGATCTACAACTTTAGAAACTTGTCTAATCAACTTGTCAACATGTTTTTAATGACAGTAATGCTTTAACATAGGTATGTCTGTACAGTGACATATCTGTTACTGACCAGGACATTCGCCATACATTTACAACACTAGCACTATGCACCAAGCACATACCCAAATTATGTCAGCTTGATGTTAAAGTTGACATACTGCTGCCCTCGGCCTGAATTGGAGATGACTATCCAAAGGATAGGGGATAAGATGTCTGATCACGGGTGTCCCGCAGCTGGGACCCCCATGACCTATGTGCAGCACCCGGCTTCCTTTTGAATGCTGGGTGCGGGCGGCGGCGGTCGTGATGTCACGGCCACACCACCTCGTGACGTCATGCCATGCCCCCTCAATGCAAGTCTATGGGAGGGGGCATGGCGTGACGTCACGAGGGGGCATGGCCATGAAGTCACGACCCCTGCCACCCGCACCCAGCGTTTGCAACAAAATGTTCTGAACGCCAGGGCAGTGGAGTACCCCTTTAAGTATGACCTTATAGAGAGCCTGAATTTCCCTCAAGCATCTAGCAGAGGTGATGCTAAAGGTATGGATAAAGGTTACCTCAAAAGAAAGGTGTTTTATATTAAAGAAATCCAGAAGTTCAACCACTAGATTGTTCATGCAGCCATTTTTTTTTTGTCATTTGTTGGCCACACATGCTGTTACACAGTGCGATGTGTAGTTGACAAATGACGATTTTAAAAATGTTAAAACTCAGCCGATAAACAAGTGTTTGCTGATTTGTCAGATGACCATTGGCCCTTTTTCAAAGAGCAATTTTGTCCTGTTCCGCTGATAATTACACCATATAATTGGGCCCTTAGTCAAACTGAGGTTAAAGGGATCTGACCATGGGTCTTATCCTTGCATCGCTCATAACCTTTACATCCACTTCTGTATTCTGCTAGCAGGGTATCACAGAAGGCAGAAACTTTAAAAAGAAGTTTTGAAGCTTAATTTCAGGCCATTCTGGATGAAGCTAACATCGTTTGTAGGCCAGGTCTTGCCTGATTAAATGGGTAATTGCCCCACTAGTAGCAGAATGGTTTTTACAGTTTCAGGTATACAGCCAAAGTAAGGTTGCATTCACATCCTGATTTTGCTATACGGTAAGTGACCATATAGAAAACCGTATACATTGACCTACAATACAAAAATTTACACAACTAAATGTATCCGGTTGTGTATGTTTTTTTACTTGTATGGTTTTGTGCGTTTTTTTTTTCCCCTGTGCACAAAACCATAGTCTACCATGGTTTTGTGCACTGTTCTGTACTGTTTTTTACAGTTTACTCTGGAGCCGCCCGGGACTCCTGCAGTGCTGCAGGACTACTACTACTCCCATCATGGAATAGACTTTCATGATGGGAGCAGTAGTTTACCAGGCTGCAGGAGTCTGTTGGTGGCTGGGAGGACTACATTAGTGCTTTTACTACTACCCCCATCATGGAACAGTGTCTGTTCCATGTTGGGGGTTGTAGCACAGGGGCTGAGGAATTAAGACTCGCTGCAATCATAACTTATTAACAAGGGGAGCGGGTGGATGGAGTTTGCTACAGTGTGTCACCTTAGTAGTAAGGCGATTACATGGGGAGAAAGTTTGTTACAGTGTGCCATCCCAGTAGTAAGGTGATTACATGGGGAGGGGGTTTGTTACAGTGTGTCACCTTAGTAGTAAGGCGATTACACAAGGAGAGAGATTGTTACAGTGTGTCAACCCAGTAGTAAGGATATTACATGGGGAGAAAGTTTGCTATAGTGTGTCACTCTAGTAGTAAGGTGAATACATGAGGAGGAGGTTTATTACAGTGTGTCACCCCAGTAGTAAGGTGAAGCATGTCAAACAGCGGAGCAAAAGGGCAGGTTCAAGGTGCTGGCAAACTTAGTTTTGGCCTAGGGAAGCAAAATCACTGCACCAGCCCTGAGTTGATGAAAGACATTCCTGTTCAATGACGATTCTCTTGGACTGAAACTCCAGCTGAGAAAGTGTGCTACCTTGTTTTCTGTTCCTTTCAGATGGAATGTAGAATGGGACAGCAGATTTTCTACCGCTTAAGAGTAAATCCTTAAAGCGGGAGCCTGGGGGACCTGATTCCCCCTAGATGATGAAGTTAATTCATGGTCATTCGACTGTCTGAGAAAGGTTTTACATTATCATTTTGTAGGAAGGGAGTAGCTAAGGCCAGGAACCCTAAAGGAGCTTGTCAAGAAGTCTTGCCCACCCCAAGCCTGAAAAGCTAGCATGTGTGTGGATGGTCATAACCAGGACTTGACACCAGGTTAACCGTCTATGGATTATTTTTTTTTTTTTTTGCGCCACTAGTACAGGAAGAATCTTACCCTTTTATAAATATAAATCTTTATCTTGATTTTGATTTTTTTTTTTATTCCAGACTGACAGAATAGGTTTACAGCTAAAAGTATTGAAAAATTATGAAAGGGGTTGTTCAATACTAGAAAAGTAGGAGGAGTAAAAATGGGGGGAATGTTGAGAGCGCTGCTGTCAGATGGCGAAGGTTGGAGTCAAGGAACGGTATGAGCCAGCACTTATGCAGGACTAACTTTTATTGAAAAAAGAAGTCAAGACAGTAAAAACAGGACAACGCGTTTCGGCGCTCGCTGGCGCCTTCCTCAGGTCCACAATTATAACTACAGAAGAAACATATATATAGAGTTTCAAAAATACATCAATGGAAACTCAAACCAACTGGTTGGGAGAGTACAAAACAAATAGAAAATAAATAAGATAAAATAAAAATGAAAATGAAATAGACACGATAAATAGTGGTGATCAGGAAGATTGTGGTCTAAAAGCAGTGAGGTGTTGAGCAAGACAGCAGGTAAAACCACTTGTAAAATATAATAAAATCAAAATCAAAAATAAAAATACACATATGAAAAAGGGAAAAAAAAGGAAAAAAGGAAAAAAGGGGGGGAGCCTATGAGAGAGGGATTTTAATCTGTCCCCTCAGAAAGGCATGTGACCCCACTGAGTGTAGTGTAGCCAGCTAGAGGGGGGTTTTTATTGGAGGGACTTCAGAGGCTATGCACCGGACAGGCAGAGCCAGAGCTGCTGAGGCCGGGTATATGATAGGCTGAGCCTGCGGCTGGATGCAGGCATGTAGCTGGGGAACAGAGTTCCCCAGATCGCCGCAGGATAGTGGGTAGGGGGAGAGATAAAGATGTACTTACATATGTGCAGTCCTAGCCGGAGTTCCTGCGGGCGGGCTCGTGAGTACGGAGCATTGGCGCTCCATTTTATGCACGAGCGCCGCCAATAGAAGCGCACTTCCGGTTTTGCTTGATCACTTCCGGTCATGCGCAATAGACAGCGGGATCGCCTGAGTCGCCGCGGGAGTGCGGCAGGCGCATGTGGCAATGGATGGGGACCTCGGAGGGTGTGAAAGAGATGTATTATTCTAAAATGAAATGGATTATTCGGAAATAAAATGGATGTGTAAATGGAGGATTGGGTTTGGCTGGATTATGTGGGTAGGGTCCTGGGGGTGGGTGGGAAAAGGTGTGGGGTGAGGGGAGGATGAGGCTGGGAATATACCCAAGAACACAAAGATCAAAAAAATCTTTGATAGACATTAGAACATCCTCTTAACAGACCCCATCCTAAAGAACCTGATCCCCAACAAACCCGGTTTGACCTTCCGGAGGGGACAAACCATCAAAAACATACTCGCTCCGAGCCGTCTAAGAAAAGAGAAAAAGAAAGAGTCACAGACCCTCACCCCGGGATCCTACAGATGTGGTAACCGAGGATGCCTCTGTTGCCAAACCATCTTACATGGAAGACAATCTTTCACCTCAAAAAATATTACCACAACATTCAGAATACAATCACATATGGACTGCGGATCCACATTTGTCATTTATCTAATTGACTGTGTGTGTGGCACATACTACATCGGCAGGACCACCCAGACCCTAAGAAAACGTCTCAACGGCCACAGACACAACTGAGATACCTCAAACACAGTGTGTCAAGACATATCCTGGAAGATCACAACAAGGACTTTTCGTGTCTAAGGATTACACCCATCGAGCATATCTCTGCAGAAATGGACAACAGACAAGCAGCCCTGAACAAACGGGAAGCGCATTGGATCTATAAATTAAAATGCCTGATGCCAGACTGTTTAAATGAATGTATAGAACTTTGAACCATGTCTCCACTCCCCCCCCATTTTCCCCCCCATTTCCTTCTTTCCCCCCCCCCTTTTGCTCCACCCCCCCCCCTCCCTGTCCCTTCACCTCTCCTCTCCCATCCTCGCCCCTTCCCCCCATCCCTCTTCCCCCAGGGTCCACCTCTTGGCTCCCCCCCCCTCCCTCCCCCCGCCCCTCCCATCTCCCTTTCCTCCCCCCCCCCCTTGCCCCTCTCCCCTCCCTTTCCTTCCCCCCTTCCCTTGGTCCACCTCCCAGCCTCCCCTCCCTTCCCATTCCCTCCCCCCCGCCCTTTCCACATCCCCCCCCCACACACTCCTCCCCGTCACTCACTTCACCTCCACCCATCACCCACCTGCCAGTCACATCATCCACCCCTTCCTTGCCCCCCCACACCCCTCCTTTCCCCCCCCCCACACACCCCTGTCCTCTTCCCGATCCTCCCCCTTTCCCCCACCCCATCCGTTTTTAAACCCCCCCCCCCCATTTCACTCTACACCCTTTCCCAGCCTCATCCTCCCCTCACCCCACACCTTTCCCCCCCCCACCCCCAGGACCCTACCCACATAATCCAGCCAAACCCAATCCTCCATTTACACATCCATTTTATTTCCGAATAATCCATTTCATTTTAGAATAATACATCTCTTTCAAACCCTCCAAGGTCCCCATCCATTGCCACATGCGCCTGCCGCACTCCCGCGGCGACTCAGGCGATCCCGATGTCTATTGCGCATGACCGGAAGTGATCACGCGAAACCGGAAGTGCGCTTCTATTGGCGGCGCTCGTGCATAAAATGGAGCGCCAATGCTCCGTACTCACGAGCCCGCCCGCAGGAACTCCGGCTAGGACTGCACATATGTAAGTACATCTTTATCTCTCCCCCTACCCACTATCCTGCGGCGATCTGGGGAACTCTGTTCCCCAGCTACATGCCTGCATCCAGCCGCAGGCTCAGCCTATCATATACCCGGCCTCAGCAGCTCTGGCTCTGCCTGTCCAGTGCATAGCCTCTGAAGTACCTCCAATAAAAACCCCCCTCTAGCTGGCTACACTACACTCAGTGGGGTCACATGCCTTTCTGAGGGGACAGATTAAAATCCCTCTCTCATAGGCTCCCCCCCTTTTTTCCCCTTTTTCATATGTGTATTTTTATTTTTGATTTTATTATATTTTACAAGTGGTTTTACCTGCTGTCTTGCTCAACACCTCACTGCTTTTAGACCACAATCATCCTGATCACCACTATTTATTGTGTCTATTTCATTTTAATTTTAATTTTATCTTATTTATTTTCTATGTGTTTTGTACTCTCCCAACCAGTTGGTTTGAGTTTCCATTGATGTATTTTTGAAAATCTATATAGATGTTTCTTCTGTAGTTGTAATTGTGGACCTGAGGAAGGCGCCAGCGAGCGCCGAAACGCGTTGTCCTGTTTTTACGGTCTTGACTTCTTTTTTCAATAAAAGTTAGTCCTGCATAAGTGCTGGCTCATACCGTTCCTTGACTCCAACCTTCGCCATCTGACAGCAGCGCTCTCAACATTCCCCCCATTTTTACTCCTCCTACTTTGCATGTTTGTCTGTCCTCTTTGGAAAGCCTTTTCCTTCCCACCACCATTGTGTACTATCGGCTCAAGGTCAGTACGCTACCATAGGTGTTTGACGGGTATTTCCATTTTTTACTTTTCCATAAAATACCACACAGGGAGCGCCCCACTCTTTTTCTCCTCCTTTCTACTCAATACTAGAAAAACACTGTCTGCTCACTGTAGATTCACTTCAACGTAGCTGAGCTGCAATACAAGACACAACCTGTGGACAGGAATGGTGCTGTTTATATATATATATAGATAGATAGATAGATAGATATATAGAGTGTTTTTCTAATACTGGACAACCCTTTAAAGTTATTGCTCTTGGAATGCAGTAGGAAAAAGTACAGTACTGTTATGGCTACAAACAATTTACTCGGTTGCTTAATTGGGAGACACAGGAACCATGATATTATATATATATAATATACATACACATATATATACATACATAAATACACATATATATATATATATATATATATATATATATATATATATATATATATATTTACTACTGCCACAAGGAGGCTGATACTAAGAAAAAAAAGGTTGGCTACTCCTCAGAAGGATATACCCACTCTCTGGCACTGAGCTAAATATATAAATATAGCTCTCCAGACCTGATAATTTCTTTATTATTTTACTAGAACCTTTAGAATTAATGTATCTCCTAAAAACATCAGTACAGTAAACATTTGGGTACTGCAAACTGTATGGTGAGGACATGACCATGGTGAGAACTTAGCCAAAGTTTATCTTATTAATTTTAAGGTCATCTGACAGCAGAGGGGATCTAAACTTTGTGAAGTCTTAGGTGAAAATCCAACATGACGCTCATAACTAAGATATGCCCCACAATAGTTAGGTAGGGAAACCCCTCATTAAATAGAGGCCCACTGTAGTTAGGTAGTTAATCCCCACTACTAGCTAGATGCCCGCAGTAGGCAGGTAGGTGGAAAATCCTTCCATTAGAAGAAGTAGAAAGTCTGAGAAGATAAGTAGGTAGATAACCCACCGCTTTTAGGTAGAAGCCCTTCCAGAAAATAGGCAGGTAGAGAGTCCCCATTATTGGGTTCGAAGTCCCCAGTAGCTTTTCAGGTAGGTAGAGAACCTCCTATAATGGTAGATGCCCACATAAGTCTCATTTAAAAAGTACCCTCCAAAAGAAAATAAAAATCCTATTCACCTTTCCTTTACCGCAGCATCCTCCATTCTCTTAGAGGTGTAGGACCTTCTTCGCTCTGCTATTCACAGTGGTGCAGAACCTGTGATGTGATTAAATTATGATCGCGCCTGGCAGTTCCTGCACCACTTAGGATAACAGTGGAAACGTTTAAAAGGCCTCTGCGCAGAAACGGAGGAAGAGGTGAGAGGGATTTTTATTATATTTAAGGTCTGCGGATATCAAGACGTTACTTTTTTAAAATAAAAAATTAACAATAAATACAAAGGTACTTTAGTCTGTCTGTCACTGGCAGAAAGTGCTAGGTCTGTGACGCGTGGCAGAAAAGTGTCCAAGTAGATCACAGGTTTCAGATCAGCAAATGGTACAGCAAAACTCAGTCTTTTTTCTGTGTCCCATGATACATGCTTCTTTATCATTTCTTCAGTAGATGTAGCTTTTGAAGAAAAACAGACAATTAAAATACTAAAAAAATATATATCCCCATACCATACTCTTATGGTTTACGATAGATGATGGGAACGGTTTGTCTATTACTCTTTTCCCTCTTTACATTTGTTTCTAAGCACAAGAAAATAACAGTATTATTGATGTAGAACAAAAGTTACCAACAGTGACAGAAAAGCGACAGTCTCCTATTTATCTATGGATCAAACCACTTAAAGCTTAACTGCAATCACACTCCAGCAGCAGGATATCTGTCTAAATCTCCCACAAGTTTGTAGTCTGAGACTTGCCCAAGACTGCAGCGATCAGGATACGGAATTTCCTAAAGTCCCATAGACTTTGTATGGGACTTTAGGCAAATCCGTATCCCGATTGCTGTCATCTCGGGCAAGTCTCAGGCTACAAAGTTGCAAGAGATTTGAACAGATATTCTGCCACCGAAGCATGATTGCAGTTGTGCGGCAAATAAAGAGATCAGTATGACTGGGTGCACAAATTAATGTAAAATCATGTAATTACCATCATTACCTATGGGAAACAAGGTCACAAGAAAACAAAAACAAACTATACCTGTTACCAGGCTGCGATTAATGTGTCCCCCAAGAGATCCAAGTAAACGTACAACTCTACTTCTTACTGCTGTCAAAGAGGAGTCATCATTCTACAAAACAACCAAAAGTAAAAATGATCCCTGGTTTACAAATTACATAGACACATCAAAGACCATCAAATAAGTATAAGAATTGAATCCACTTTGGCGAGTATAGACAGCAATTGGTGGCTTAGGGTAGGTTCACACCAAATGAACCGGCCAGTTTAAAAGCAAATCCCCACTGCAAACCTCTTCTACTCTGTGCAGTTCCCGAGACAAACAGAGATGTCAGCAGAGAGTACTGTTGCCAGGCAGAAAACAACATCTCAACTTCAGCAGCTGATAATTATTGAAAGGATTAAGATTTTTTAATAGAGGTAATTTACAAATCTGTTTAACTTTCTGGAGCCAGTTGATATAAAAAAAATTAAGTTTTTTCCTGGAATACCCCTTTAAACTGCCTAAATATAAGAAAGGATTAGTAAATCTGCCCCTTTGTTTACATACAGATCAGTGATGACAAAATAGTGATCTAGCAGTCTATCACTGTTGTGTTGAAGGAACACACAGATCATTATCTTCAATAATATAAAGGAAATAAATGAATTTTGTACTAAAGTAGCTTCAGGTTTTTCAAAATATGAGACATTTAGTGCATAATTAGAAAACTAATGGGGTGTTTGTGTAACATGTTTGGTTTGGTAGCTAGGTGTGGAGATTAGTGTACATGTATTAGGAATCGCTACATGCAAGAGACCATAGAAGACCAAAAAGTTAGCAGAGCACCACATAGGGTAATTGTTACTAACAAGTAGAAAAGTAATACCACATGAATATACCAGGCTCACCTAGAAAGGTTGTGGGGAAAGCCACAACATCAACGTCACACAAATCAATACCACTCCGGGGACACAAATGTCCTTATCTATGCAGGCAGTGTTCTTTATTGCATCAGACTTGTAAATGCACTATAAAATGCAGCCGAAGAAAGATAAAACCAAACTCAGACAGCAAAAGGAGAATGGTGACCAAAATGCAGGCAGGTTAGAACTAATAAAAGATTTATTTGGTCCTGTTTTCAGAGCCCTATGGCTCCTTCCTCAAATACAATGACAATAAAACATAAAATAACAATCATGTGCATATACCGTACATTTATGTTTTATTGCCATTGTCCTTGTATCTAAGGAAGGAGCCATAGAGCTCCGAAAACGTGTTCATATGGGATCAAATAAATCTTCTAGTTGTCTGGATTTCATTTTATTTTTCTTCAGCTAAATTACATGATGCAAGAGAATCATTTTGAAGCAATTATTAATTGTGTCTAGGTTGACTATATAAGATCTAATAAATAAAAACAAACCTACACAAATTTGGTATGCTATTTGTACCACAAAGAAGAAAAAAACACAAAAAAACAACACACACTTTTAGAATGCAGCATTATAAAAGACTAAATTTAGCTATGTGCATCAAGGCCTGAATTACTCCTATAAAATCCTATAAAATGTGGAAATCCTATAGCCCGACGCCCGGGACAAGTAGTTTTGGGTGCCGGGCAGGTGAATTGTTCATAGATTTAGCCCTGTATCGGGCGAGCAGGGACAGACCGACGTCCCCCTTATTTTTCTTTAATGCTGGTGTGAGGCGCAGGAGCCGATGGAAGTCTTCACCTCACACCGGCACTCAGAGTGTATGGAGGGGGCGGCGGCCTCCAGCTGACTGCAGAGCCCCCTTATCTCCCCTCCCGGAGGATGCAGCTCTACACAAGAAGACACAGCAGGGTGAGAGAAAGGACGTAGACAGCTCCGTGCACAGCTCCATCCCCCACACACAGCTCCCCCCTCCCCGGCTCTGTCTAGACAGGACCTAATCCACCACGGGGCGGTTGCTAGTTTGCACGGGGAAAACACAGAGCAGGGGGGAGGGGAGAGAGGAGAGGACGGAAATCTCACCTCACACCGGCCGGGACTACAGCTCTGATGTCCACTCATGGCGGCTCAGGTGAGGAGGCCGAGAATACAGGCGGCGGCAGGAAGGGTGGTTGTATATGTATGGTGTGAGTGTATGTGTGATGTGTATGTAATGTATGATGGGGGAGGATGGTGTATATCAGTGTTTCCCAACCAGGGTGCCTCCAGCTGTTGCAAAACTACAACTCCCAGCATGCCCTGGGCTTGCTGGGAGTTGTAGTTTTGCAACAGCTGGAGGCACCCTGGTTGGGAAACGCTGGTGGATATGTATGGTGTGAGTGTATGTGTGTATGATGTCTAAGTGTGATGTGTGTGTAATGTATAATGTGTGTATGATGTCTAAGTGTGATGTGTGTGTAATGTATAATGTGTGTATGATGTCTAAGTGTGATGTGTGTGTATGATGTCTAAGTGTGATGTGTGTGTAATGTATAATGTGTGTATGATGTCTAAGTGTGATGTGTATGTAATGTATAATGTGTGTATGATGTCTAAGTGTGGTGTGTGTGTAATGTATAATGTGTGTATGATGTCTATGTGTGATGTGTATGTAATGTATAATGTGTGTATGATGTCTAAGTGTGATGTGTATGTAATGTATAATGTGTGTATGATGTCTAAGTGTGATGTGTATGTAAAGTATAATGTTTGTATGATGTCTAAGTGTGATGTGTATGTAATGTATAATGTGTGTATGATGTCTGTGTGTGATGTGTATGTAATGTATGATGTGTGTATGATGTCTGTGTGTGATGTGTATGTAATGTATAATGTGTGTATGATGTCTGTGTGTGATGTGTATGTAATGTATAATGTGTGTATGATGTCTAAGTGTGATGTGTATGTAATGTATAATGTGTGTATGATGTCTAAGTGTGATGTGTATGTAATGTATAATGTGTGTATGATGTCTAAGTGTGATGTGTATGTAATGTATAATGTGTGTATGATGTCTAAGTGTGATGTGTATGTAATGTATGGTGTGTGTATAATGTCTAAGTGTGATGTGTATGTGATGTATGATGTGGGGGGGCAGCGGCAGGTGTATGTATGATGTGTGCATATGTATGGTGTATATGTATGGTGTGAGTGTATGTGTGTATGTAATGTATGATGTGGGGGGGGGCAGTGGCGTGTGTGTGTGTGTGTATGTATGTATATGGGGGCAGTGTCTGGTGTATGTATGATGTGTATGCATAAATGTTTTGTTTAGGAGCAGACGGGCATTTGGGCAGTTGTGCCATCTCATTTTATTTATTTTTAGTGGCACCCGCACTAAATTTCACCCCGAGAATCCCACCCTTCATACTCACCCGCCAACCAAGAGCCCCACGGATGCACACAAACACGCCCGAACCCAAACTACAACTCCCAGCATGTTGGACCTTAACCTAAACTGTAGAACTATAAAGTGTAACATGCTGGGAGTTGTAGTTTTGGTTCGGGTCAGCTGCAGAGCTATAGGCTGCATCAGGGCATGCTGGGTGTTGTAGTTACTAACTGTAATTCCCAGTATTCCTTGACACAGACTATGTCTCTGCAGCTGACACAAACCAAAACTACAACTCCCAGCATGTTACACAATAACCTTAACTGTACTACTATACAGTGCAACATGCTGCAACACCCACACAACCATAGGCTGTATCAGGGCATGCTGGGTGTTGTAGTTATCTAGTAACTAAATGCAACTTCCAGCATTTTCGGACACAAAATGCAGCACATAAACTGGAGAAGCAGAACCCCCCCCCGAGTAACACATAAGTCCCTATTGAGACTGAAAAAAAGTGCTTAAAATATTTTAAAAAGTGCGTATACATGTGAATAAGCCCCTTTCCTAATAAAAGTTTCCAATTTTCTTTAAATAAAAATAATGTACAAAAATAAACATAAGTGGTATCGCTACATGTGGAAATGTCAAGACTATTAAAATATAATGTTAATTAAACTGTACGGTGAACGGTGGAAATGTAAAAAAATAGTCCAGAATTGTTCATTTTTGGTCACTTCATATTAAAAATTTTTTATAAGGTGATCAAAGTTACATCTAGACTTTTCTGGGCTTGTCTCGGGTGTAAGAGGAGCTACAGCTCTCCCGCCGGTTATAGCCTGGCATGCTGTAATCACCTATTAACCCATTAGATCTCCGCTGTCAGCAGTGTCTAAAGGGATCTTAGATCCATCCCTGGTGGTCTATTGTGGGGGGGGGGGGGGGGGGGGGGGGGGAATCAGACTATTTTGGTGAAAATTATTTTATCTGCCAGGACAAGTGGATTTTCTTGAGGGACAAGTAGATTGTGTTCCGCTTTAGTCCCTTGGACAAGTAGTTTTTTTTTTTATTTCCACACCCCTGAAAAGGATTAAAGGGGATATTTACACAAGCCCATTGCCCTCTGCTATTGTTTTAAAATACAGTTCATTTTTAGAAGTCAATGCAGCAGAAGATTTTAAGCCCCCAAAATCGCCATTGTCCAACTGTATTTATACCTGGTTGCCCAGCTATCCATCCTGTAGTAGTTATATTTTTCATGGCCATGTATGAACAGTAGATATTTATTACTTTTTTACTGCGGTATTCCCTTCTTTCTGTGCAGTGAGACAGCACAAGCACACACTGACATATCTCTGCACAGATAAAACTAGGAAACTTTATTCTTTCTGCTTCCAATGAAGAAACAGCTGTTATCTAACCATGTGCATCACTTGCCACAGTTCAACAAGTGCTTAAAAGGGGTACTCCGGTGCTCTAGCGTTCTGAACATTTTGTTCAGAATGCTTGGAGGTGGAGGCCATGATCGTTGACCGCCACACCCCCTTCCCATAGACATGAATGGAGACGTGACATGACCAGGGGCATGGCAGTGACATCACGACCACTGCTGCAGTAACTCTGCGTTTGTTTAGAGAGCCGTGTGCTGCTCTGAAAAACCCCGGGGGTGGGGGTGTGTGCAGAAGCAGGTCCCCCGTGATCATACATCTTATCCCCTATCCTTTGGATAGGGGATATAATGTCTATCAGCGGAGTACTCCTTTAAGCATTACTAACTTTAACTCTCATATTTCTGTGTGTTCGCCACATGGCTATGCGCACAGTCCAATGGCGAACAAAGGGATAGAATAGGTTGAGTGTTTACTTACCGTAAAATCTCTTTCTCAAAGGATCCATTGGGGGACACACACCGTGGGTGTATGCTGCTGTCTCTAGGAGGTGTGACACTATGGTAATAAAAAAAAGTCGGCTTCTCCCAGCAGGATATACCCGCCTTCAGGCCCTGAGGTAATAAGTTTAAGTTCCAGAGCAATGGGAGAGGACCAACAGGTCAAAGGAAAACCCAAACTGTCCGAGAACCAGAAGAAAAAAACATAAATGAACACACCCTCGGACAGAGAACCAAAGGAAACCCCAAAAAAGGTCGGGAGCTGTGTCTCCCAATGGATCCTTCGAGAAAGATTTTACGGTAAGTAAACAAAAATCTCCTTTTCTCTATCGGCTTCATTGGGGGACACAGACCGTGGGACTTACCAAAGCCGTCCCTTGGGTGGGCAGATAAGCAGTCAGGCAGACGGCCGGTCCACTGCCGCCTGCAACACTTTATGGCCCAGACTAGCATCACCCGATGCGAAGGTATGAACTCTGTTAGAAGCCAGAGGCCGCTGGAAAAGAGTAGCAAGGGCCAAAACCTGACCTTTAACCCCTTAACGACGCAGGACGTATATTTACGTCCTGCGCCGGCTCCCGCGATATGAAGCGGGATCGCGCTGCGATCCCGCATCATATCGCGTCGGTCCCGGCGCTAATCAACGGCCGGGACCCGCGGCTAATACCACACATCGCCGATCGTGGCGATGTGCGGTAATAACCCTTTAGAAGCGGCGGTCAAAGCTGACCGCCGCTTCTAAAGTGAAACTGAAAGTATCCCGGCTGCTCAGTCGGGCTGTTCGGGACCGCCGCGGTGAAATCGCGGCGTCCCGAACAGCTAATCGGACACCGGGAGGGCTCTTACCTGCCTCCTCGGTGTCCGATCGACGAATGACTGCTCCGTGCCTGAGATCCAGGCAGGAGCAGTCAAGCGCCGATAATGCTGATCACAGGCGTGTTAATACACGCCTGTGATCAGGATGAGAGATCAGTGTGTGCAGTGTTATAGGTCCCTATGGGACCTATAACACTGCAAAAAAAAAGTAAAAAAAAAGTGTTAATAAAGGTCATTTAACCCCTTCCCTAATTAAAGTTTGAATCACCCCCCTTTTCCCATAAAAAAAATAAAACAGTGTAAAAAAAATAAATAAATAAACATATGTGGTATCGCCCCGTGCGTAAATGTCCGAACTATAAAAATATATCATTAATTAAGCCGTACGGTCAATGGTGTACGCGCAAAAAAATTCCAAAGTCCAAAAAAGCGTATTTTGGTCACTTTTTATAACATTAAAAAATGAATAAAAAGTGATCAAAAAGTCCGATCAAAACAAAAATCATACCGTTAAAAACTTCAGATCACGGCACAAAAAATGAGTCCTCATACCACCCCGTACGTGGAAAAATAAAAAAGTTATAGGGGTCAGAAGATGACATTTTTAAACGTATAAATTTTCCTGCATGTAGTTATGATTTTTTCCAGAAGTGCGACAAAATCAAACCTATATAAGTAGGGTATCATTTTAACCGTATGGACCTACAGAATAATGATAAGGTGTAATTTTTACCGAAATATGCACTGCGTAGAAACGGAAGCCCCCAAAAGTTACAAAATGGCGTTTTTTTTCTGATTTTGTCGCACAATGATTTTTTTTTCCGTTTCGCCGTGCATTTTTGGGTAAAATGACTAATGTCACTGCAAAGTAGAATTGGCGACGCAAAAAATAAGCCATAATATGGATTTTTAGGTGGAAAATTGAAAGGGTTATGATTTTTAAAAGGTAAGGAGGAAAAAAAACGTAAGTGCAAAAACGGAAAAACCCTGAGTCCTTAAGGGGTTAAGGGAACTGAGAGACAACCCCAGTTCCAAACCCGACTGCAAAAAGGAGAGAAGATGGGGAACCGAGAAGGTTACAGGGGAGAAGACCTGAGCTTCACACCAACGAAAATAAGACCGCCAAGTACGGTGGTAAATTCTTGCGGAGGAGGGCTTACGAGCCCTGAGCATGGTGTGAATGACTTGGGAAGAGAACCCGCGGGCCCTCAAAACCGCGGTCTCAACAGCCACGCCGTCAAATGCAGCGACTGTAAATTGGGGTGGCAAGGAGGACCCTGAGAGAGCAGGTCCGGACGGAGCGGAAGGCGCAGTGGAGCGTCGTCCAGGAGCCTGACTACGTCGGCGTACCACGACCTTTGGGGCCAATCTGGAGCTACCAGAATGGCGGGGACGTCCTCTGTTTTGAGCTTCCTCAGCACCCTGGAAAGGAGCGGAAGGGGAGGGAACAGATAGAGTAGGACAAACCCCGCCCAAGGAATCAATAGGGCGTCCACGGCCAGAGCCTGAGGGTCCCGGGACTTGGACACAAAAGGAAGGATCTTCCGACTGTGCCGGACCGTGAAGAGGTCCACGTCTGGAATGCCCCAGAGGTCGCAGAGTTGCGTGAAAACCTCTGGATGTAGAGACCACTCGCCGGGGTCGGGTGAGGACCGACAGAGGAAGTCCGCTTCCTAGTTGAGCACCCCCAGAATGTGAATCGCCGAAATGGCCGGAACCTTGCTGTCCGCCCAGATGAGAATCTTGGTCACCTCGGCCATGGCTGCCGAGCTGCGAGTGCCACCTTGTCGATTTATGTACGCCAACGCCGTGGCGTTGTCCGACTGGACGCGGACAGGACTAAAGCCAGGACTCCCAATGAAGAAGACAAAGAAGAATCGCCCGCAATTCCAATATATTTATCGGAAAAAGGGCCTCGCGGGGAGACCAGAGTCTCTGAACCATCCAATCCCTGAACATGCCGCCCCAGCCCGACAGGCTGGCATCTGTTGTAATTACCTGCCAGTGAAGGGGAAGAAAGGACCGCCCTTGGAGAAGCAGGGGGGAGCAAAGCCACCAGAGCAGAGACTGACGGACCCTGCGAGGGAGAACAATCTGACAATCGAGGGACAGAGGAGACCTGTCCCACCGAGAGAGAATTGCCAGTTGAAGAGGGCGGTAAAGAAACTGGCAAAGGGTACGGCCTCCATAGTTGTCACCATCCGACCCAGGACTTCCATACAAGTGCGGATGGAGACTGAGCCATGGGTCCGAAGGGAGTGGACCCCCGACAGAAGCACCAGACGTTTGTCCGGCGGGAGGCAAATTCAGGCAGAGGCCGTGTCGAAGCGAAGTCCCAAGAAGGTTAGAGACTGGGTAGGAGAGAGGACTGGGCTCTGGTTGGAGCCTTGATGAGAAGGTCGTCCAGGTAGGGTATCACAGAGACTCCCCTCGACCGTAACAGGCCCATCACTGTCGCAAGCATCTTGGTAAAGACACGAGGAGCCGTGGCCAGGCCAAAGGGGGGGGGGGGGCTACGAATTAAAAATGCCCCTCCGGAACAGCAAAGCGGAGGTACCGATGATGACCTGGAAATATTGGGACATGGAGGTAGGTATCCTTAATGTCCACCGAGGAAGAAACTCCCCTTGTCCCAGGGACGCCACCACCGAACGGAGAGACTACATTCGGAAGCGGGGGATAAGATGACGGTTGAGACGCTTAAGGTAGAAAAGGAGACCGGGGAGCCTGGGATCGAAAAAAGCGATCCCTCAGAAGGGAGGCGAATTTGATTCGGTAACCGTTGGACACCACGTCCCTGACCCAAGAGTCTTGAATGTGTGAGGTCCAGATGTCTCGAAAAAGTAAGAGACGACCTCCCACCCGAGAAAAAAAACGCGGGTGGGGGCTTCACTTCATGCAGAAGTGGGTTTGCGGTTGCCTGATTTGGGCGCAAACCGGCCGGACCGGTCGCCTCAGAGATAATCTCATCAAGGCGCCTGCCAAAAAGACGGCCACCCGTAAAGGGAAGTTCAGTGAGAGACTTTTTGGAAGCGGCATCCGCATTCCAAGTTTTAAGCCACATAGAGCGGCGGAGAGCCGCTAGGTGACCCACAGCAAAGACAGAACAACGGGCTGACTGCATGGAAGCCGCGCAGAGGAAGTCCCCAGCTTTAGAACATTGGAGAGCCAGAGCAGACAGATCCTCTGGGGGGGATCCCGCTAAGATACCCTGATGGAGCTTTAGGCACCACTCCGACAGAGCCTTGGACACCCATGTCGAGGCGAAGATGGGAAGAAGAGAAGAGCCAGCTGCTTCAGGGGCAAACTTCGATAAGGATTCTAAATTTTTGTCCATGGAATCCTTGAAGGCAGCGGCATCTGCCAGTGGCAGTGTAGTCGCCTTAGAGATCCGGGAGATTGGTGGATCCACTGAGGGAGGGGAAACCACCTTAGTGACAAGGTCCTTGTCAAATGGATAACGTTCTTGAATCGTCTTGATTCCCGGGAACCTCTTGTCTGGATGTTTCCATGCAGATTCCAGAATGGCGTCAAAGTCAGCGTGAGAGCTGAACCTTTGAGGTGCTGGCTTAGCACGATGAAAGGATACTCCTGGGAGGGGCGTGGCTCGGCGCGCGCGAGATTAACCGTGCTGACTGAGGGCTCCCGCCGGACCGCATAATTTGGGGCTGATTCTACTGCTATGGGAGGCAGGTCCCACAAAAAGAATAAAAAGAGCTCCGCTACCGCCAGAGACCGTCCCGGCACCAACCCCTGCTTTTTTACCTGCTCGGCGCGCTCCTCCTCAGCCACGCGGCCTTCAGCACTGCCGCCGCCATCACCGCTCACTCCAGCGATACGTTCATACTGCCTTCCTCCTGGCCCCGAGATGAGCGCAGGACAGAGAAACCCTGCTGACAGAGCGGCAGCACCCACAGCCGCTCCGGAGACCGCCGGCCCTCACAGACAGCTGACGGCTGTTTCCCTGACCCCGCTCCCGTGTGGTGCGAGAGAAGGGACCCGTAGCTCACAGGCCCCGACTCTACAGAAGGGTGCGGCCTCCTCCCGGACCACGCCAGAGCCTACAGGGAGTGGAGGCCTCGTCCCTGCGACTCTCAGCACTTCCAGAGGTGAGAGGGAAGATTATAACTTGGGGGCAAAACCAGACCGGCAGCCCCCTGACCCCTCCACCCTGACCCAGATGGGAGACATTAACCCCTCACCTCCTGACACAGTTTCCCCAGGCACCAGAGCTGAGAGACTTGCGATCATACCCTCTGGGGGCCCTGCACCTCCCTCTCATAAAAGGACATTGCAACCTGCCACCAGCACTTACCCACAATCTGGGAAAGACCTGATATCTCCTCGCAGAGAACATGATCACACTCTCCCCTCTGTCCAACACCCAGTGCCTGGTCCACCTGCAATCAATCAATGCTGTTAATTGGGCAGACACCATGGACTCTGACACTCCACATTCTGACTCTGGATCTCATGACTCTACACCGGATAGTGACACCCCTGACTATTGGGGAGCCAGTCCACCCGCTAAAAATAAATTATTTAAGACGCCAAAGAAGGCCACACCAAGATCTTCCTCTCAGAAAACTCATTCATCTTCAGATGATACCCCAACTGAGTACCAACAGAAACATAAGACGGAAAACAAAACACCTAACCGCCGCCTGACCGCAAGTCCAGTCCCACCCAATCCACTCCTGCCATCCCCAGAGGCGGCGAAAAACACTCTCAAAAACCACCCGGAACTACAGGCCCTGCTGGCCTTATTGCCTACAAAAGCTGACATACAGACCATGGCCACTGATTTGAGATTGGCTTGGCAAAAAGACTTGAAACCGGTTGAGACGGACATTGCTCAGATGAAAGATAAAATTACTACCTTGGAAACCTTCCGCGACTCTGTTACCACACAAATCCAGTCGCTGCAAGAAGCTACGAAAAACTTGTCCCTTCACCAAGCTGCTGAAATAGAACACATCGACGACCTAGACAATAGGAACAGACTGAATAATATCAGGATCAAAGGTCTTCCTGAATCCGTCCAACCCCAAGACATCCCGAGGATGCTGCAAAAAATATTCAACGAAATCCTTCAGAAACCGCCTGCTACCCCGATAGAGCTAGACAGAGCTCAAGGGGCCTTAAGGGCCAAAAATCCAGACCCAGCTTAACCCCGGGACATCATATGCAGGATATATTTCTTCACCCTAAAGGAGGAAATAATGAAGAAGGCACGAGCTTTAAAAACGCTTTACTATGATGGACACCAGATCTATCTGTTTCCTGACATTTAATTGCGCAAACTACGCCTACGGGCAGCGCTCAAACCCCTCTTGCAGATTCTACAGAATGCGAAGATAGTGTACAGATGGGGATTCCCATTCTTCCTAATTGCCAGGCATGGAACCACCACAGCTGCCCTACGCCACCCACTAGACCTCCAGAACTTTCTCAATACCTTTCGCCTTCCACCTGTGCCCTTGCCTGAATGAGACAGACTTTATAAACTCACTTCATACCCCCGACGGCGCTGCCTACAGCCAAGCGTCCCTCGACCTTGAATCTGAATGAACCTCAAAGGCCTTCGAAATCCTCCCAATCAAGACAAGACCTGATCTCCAGATGACCTGACGATGTACTCGTCATTGCATTTTCCCCTCCGTTGGTCGGTCTTGTGAGAAGACCTTGGACTACTCTGCAATATTTTGCTTTATGGTTCCAGTTTGTTATATGTGCTTACTCTGACTTGTTTACTAACCGCCCCCACCCCCGTGCCTCCCATCTGTCATTCCCTACCCCCTCAACCTCCCCAACCCTACCTGACTGCATTGCTAATATGTACTAACTCCACATTACCTAATTGCTTCCGCCAACCTATCACCATGCTGGATATTGCTCTGGCCTTCCTTCCTTACTGCTGACCAGTTGCACTCGCCCCCACCCCCACAGTCTTGTCATACTCACAATACCTGCCTCCCATACTCTTTTATATATGCGGACCGATTTGCCTTCGGTCCCACCAATTACTTACTGCCCCTGCCTTTCCAATAGCCAAGTGGCTCTGTCATATGTCAGAGTGACCTTCCTATAGCTCGCTAGCGGTCATAGCCAGCGGTTGACGCTCCTACTCTGCTACTCTCTCTCACTCCTGGTTGGCACACGCCTTCCACGTTATCCCCAATAGTCAAAGGATTGGACTGGTTCCGATCCTTCTTCTGGCCCTTATGGCCTTTCCTCTTAGTCCCCTTGTACCCATTCTCTTATGGTTACTCTCTCTACCCTTGACTTCCCTGTCCCCGCCCCCCTCCTCTCCTTGTCTTCCTCCTCTTACCTCTCCTGTCTTTTTCATTCTTCATAGGACCTGGACGTGTGGCCGTGACCTGCTGGCTGGTCTGGACCACCTGGATCTCCTCGGCTCCAGAGGTGAGTGGCGCTTACTGACTTGTCCCCGACATGTCCATTGACGTTAAGTTAGTATCCCTCAATGTCCAGGGGCTCAACACCCCAGAAAAACGAGCTCAAGTGCTTTACTCCCTACCCAGACAGAAGACACATATTCTTTTCTTACAAGAAACCCACTTCAAAACAGGCCACATCCCTAACAATATTACCCAATATTACTTTACCTGGCTCCACGCCACCAACCCATCCTCCCGCTCTAAGGGCACCCTCCATTGCCTTCCATAAATCCCTTCCTCTGTCGGTCACTTCGCATGCAGTAGATCCTAATTCTCGTGAAATGTGAACTTCAGGGACGGAGGCTCACTCTTGCGAACTCCTTATTAGAACCCTGGGCTGAGAGCTGCACTACAGGACATAGACTGGGGGGAGGTGTTCTCAAATACTGATACAGAAGGTAAATGGGACATCTTTAAATCAACTCTAAATAACTATACAGCTAAATATATACCAAAGGGGAACAAATATAAACGATTAAAACTAAATCCTACATGGCTGACAAATTATGTTAAAAGAGCAATAAACAACAAAAAAATAGCCTTCAAAAAATTCAAATCTGATGGGTCAGCTATAACATTTAAACAGTACAAGGAGCTTAATAAAATCTGTAAAAATGTAATAAAAACAGCAAAAATTCAAAATGAGAGACAGGTGGCCAAAGAAAGCAAAACTAATCCTAAATAAATAACATCATGTAATGTACTGAACTGGCTTAATGTAGAGATGGTACAAGGTAAGTTAAGTAAAGTAAATGTAAGCAAATCTCCAGGGCTGGATGGACTACACCCAAGAGTTCTTAGAGAGGTAAGTTCAGTAATATCTGTACCCTTGTTCATGATATTTAGAGATTCTCTGGTGTCTGGTATTGTGCCAAGGGACTGGCGCAAAGCTAATGTGGTACCAATCTTCAAGAAGGGCTCTAGGTCTTCGCCAGGCAATTATAGACCGGTAAGTCTAACGTGCATTGTGGGAAAATTGTTTGAAGGACTTATAAGGGATTACATACAGGAATACATAGGGGATAATAGTATTCTAAGTGATAGCCAGCATGGGTTTACTAAGGATAGAAGTTGTCAAACCAATCTAATTTGCTTTTATGAAGAGGCGAGTAGAAGCCTTGACAGAGGAATGGCTGTGGATATAGTGTTTCTGGATTTCGCCAAAGCGTTTGATACTGTCCCTCACAGACGTCTGACAGGTAAGTTAAGGTCCTTGGGCTTGGAAACTTTAGTTTGTAACTGGATTGAACACTGGCTCATGGATCGTACCCAGAGAGTGGTGGTCAATGATTCGTACTCTGATTGGTCCCCGGTAATTAGTTGTGTACCCCAAGGTTCAGTACTGGGCCCGCTGCTGTTTCATTTATTTATCAATGATATAGAGGATGGTATTAACAGCTCTGTTTCTATCTTTGCAGATTACACCAAGCTTTGTGGCACGGTACAGTCTATAGAGGATGTGCATAAGTTACAAGATGACTTGGATAGACTAAGTGTCTGGGCATCCACTTGGCAAATGAGGTTCAATGTGGATAAATGTAAAGTTATGCATCTGGGTACTAATAACATGCATGCATCGTATGTCTTAGGGGGATTAAACTGGCAGAGTCACTGGTAGAGAAGGATCTGGGTGTACTTGTAGATCACAGACTACAGAATAGCATGCAATGTCAGGCTGCTGCTTCCAAAGCCGGCAGGATATTGTCATGTATAAAAAGAGGCATGGACTCAAGGGACAGGGACATAATACTCCCCCTTTATAAAGCATTGGTACGGCCTCACCTGGAATATACTGTTCAGTTTTGGTCGCCTGTTCATAAAAGGGACACTGCGGAGTTGGAAAGGGTGCAGAGACGTGCGACTAAACTAATATGGGGCATGGAACATCTTAGCTATGAGGAGCGATTAAAGGAGTTACAATTGTTTAGTCTTGAGAAGAGACGTTTAAGGGGGGATATGATAAACGTATATAAGTATATAAATAGCCCATACAAAAAATATGGAGAAAAACTGTTCCAGGTTAAACCCCCCCCCCCAAAGGAAGAGGGGGCACTCCCTCCGTCTGGAGAAGAAAAGGTTTAGTCTAAAGGGGCGACACGCCTTCTTTACCGTGAGGACTGTGAATTTATGGAACGGTCTACCTCAGGAACTGGTCACAGCAGGAACAATCAATAGCTTTAAAACAGGGTTAGATACATTCCTGGAACAAAATAACATTAATGCTTATGCAGAATTATAAAACTACATCCCTTTCCCTTATCCCCTTACACCCTTCACTTCAATTCCCTGGTTGGACTTGATGGACGTATGTCTTTTTTCAACCATACTAACTATGTAACTATGTAACCCTAAACAAATTGTCCCAGTTCGCCACTGGTCCTATCCTAATGGGAGGGGACCTTAATCTCCCCTTATTCCCCCACATTGACACTTACACGGGACACTCGACCTTATCTCATATCAAGCTTAGGGCGCTCCGGAAAAAACTCCATGACATGCAATTAAGTGATATCTGGAGGTCACTACACCCTCAAAAGAAAGATTATACATTTTTCTCCCACGCTAGGGGCTCATATAGTAGGATTGACTATCTATTCTGCTCTCATCAACTTCTCGGCTCGATCACCAGATCACAAATTGGGACTATGTTATTATCAGACCACGCCCCGGTGTTTGGCTCATTTACGCTTCCCAACTCAACCAAACCTCACTCTTCTTGGCGCTTGAAAGAGTCCCTTCTTTTGGATGAGCTGTGCGCTAAAGAACTTAGAGAACTCTATAGCTCATTTTACTTCTGATCATGCAGCTGACACCTCCTCGCCCATCATTAAATGGGAAGCAATGAAATGTGTGTTGAGAGGTATCCTTATTAAACATGGGGTGAGGTTGAAGAGGGAGGTGTCGGCCAAATTCCTTTCCCTACAGTCCAAATTACAAAAACTTTGGAATCTCTCCACAAACGCACACAGCAAGATCTAGTGTACAGGGACCTGATCAAAGTTCGCACCGAGCTGTTGGCCCTCATGAATAATAGCCATAGACATTACATTGCAATTGACAGGGAAGCTTTTTTACGAGTGGGGAAACAGATCGGGGAAACTTTTAGCTAGAGCCCTTAGAGCTAAGCGCTCTTCCTTGTTTATACAGAAGATCAAACCCCCTTCTGGTCCCCCTACTCATCTAACACAGGACATATTAGAAGCATTTCGTCAGTATTACGAATCATTCTATAATATCCAGAAACCCCCTCCCCCATCACCCCGTGGTACAAGCGATCCCTCCCTGTCACAATAAATATCTGATACAGCCCTGCCGCGCCTTTCCCCGGAGGCTGTCCAGGCCTTGGAGGCACCCTTTTCTTCGGAGGAATTACTTGATGCTATTACCCACTTGCCTGCGTGCAAATGCCCAGGCCCGGACGGGTACACGTCCAAATTCTACAAAGCTCTCCGGTCGGGAGTAGTGCCTCCATTGCTGGAAGTCTTCAACGACTTCTCCACTACACGTAATTGCCCCTCCCCACACACATCCTTTTTAAAAGCTTACATCACGGTCATTCCGAAAGAGGGTAAGGACCCTCTATTATGCACTAGCTATAGACTAATATCTCTGCTCAATGTCGACACTAAATTATTTGCGAAACTGATAGCGAATAGGTTGGCTCCGTTCATGCAGTCCCTAATCCACCCGGATCAGGTGGGCTTCGTTCGAGGACGCGAGGCCAGAGACAACATGCTCCGGACCTTCTCCATTATCCACCACGCCTGTAAACAATCTAAACCGCTATTCCTTCTCTCGCTTGATGCGGAGAAGGCCTTTGACCGAGTGGATTGGGACTTCATGAACTCTTCGCTGTCACAGATCGGTCTGGGCGCGACAATGTTGTCCCGTATCAACGCACGGCCAACTCCAACCCAACGGCCCAACTCAGAATTAATGGTCAGCTGTCGGCACCGCTGGACATTCGCAACGGCACGAGAGAGGGGCCCTCTCCGCTACTATACATAATTTGTATGGAGCACCTCCTGATAGCAATCAGAAACAATCCTGATATTAGAGGATTGTCCCTGTCCTTGGGCCAGAGCAAGTGTGCAGCGTTCGTGGACAACCTGCTACTTTACCTCTCCTCACCTCTCACCACCCTCCCATCGCTGCTCTCCACGATTAAACTCTTCTCCTCCTTAAGTAATTATAAGTTAAACATGTCAAAGTGCGAAACTCTTAACATCTCGCTTCCTCCTGACCAAATTCAAACCCTTAAAAACACTCTTATCCGTCTTACCCGTTCACATGGCGCTCCGGTTCCTTGAAATACCTTGGCACCCAGATCCCATCTAATCTCAAAGACACCTTCAAACTCAACTTCCCCCCCACTATTACACACCCTTCGATCCGACCTGGCCAAATGGGACACAAGAGACTTCTCATGGCTAGGCCGGATCAATATACTTAAAATTAATGTGCTCCAATGAATGTTTCTCTAGCCTCCCCGTTGTTCTACCTCGTTCCTTCCTCAAGGTACTGTCCTCCATACAGTCAAAATTCGTCTGGGCCGACAAAACCTCTAGACTAGCGAGACACATCCTTATACGTAGGAAGCCGGATGGTGGCCTATCACTTCCTGACTACCAATCTTACCATCTAGCGGCAGTACTCACACGTGTCTTGGATTGCTTCCACCATGCTAAAGATAAACAATGGACCCAAGTGGAATCCGCTACTGTTGGGAGCGATCCAAGAACACTTCTATGGTCACCTCGCCTCCCACCCTCCATCCCATCCATACACGACCTCCCTCCTGTACTCTTATCTGGAGTGCATGTAAGGCTTACTTGTCGCACATCCTTGTCTTCCCGCAAAATGGCCCACTGATGCCCCTCTTTGACAACCCAGCCTTCCCTCCCACGAGCTTCTGCACCGCTTTCTACAAGACTAATTACACTACCTTCAATTCCCTACTCACGGGACCCAATCTGAAATCTCTCAGAGAGATCGTGGGGGACTCTGAGCCTACCCCCGCCCAATCTTTTCAATATGCACAGCTAAAACACTTTTACTCGGTCTCTAAACTGACCTTACATCTCCATCAACCGCTGACAGACTTTGAAAGGCTTTGCACTGCCGCGACTCCTAACTCCCATACTGTTAGCGTTCTGTACGCCCTACTTCTTAAGGACACCACGAGCCTACCTTTATCATTTAGAGCAGGCTGGGAGGATGAGATTGGCCATCCAATACCAGACCCTGACTGGTCCAAAGCGCTCACCAATTGCCACAAAACCTCCATCTCGTGCAAAGCACAGGAAATCAATTATAAAGTGCTCACAAGATGGTACAGAGTCCCACAAAGATTGGCTAGGATGTTTCCTGGCGCTTCTGAAGTGAGCTGGAGATGCCTTAATGACAGGGGCACTATGTTGCATGTTTGGCTCACCTGCCCTTCCCTACAACCTTTCTGGTCATGTGTCATCTCCATAATTAAGAAAGTAACTCTGGTGGATCTCCAGCGCACACCGGAGACGCTCCTCCTTTCCATTCTACCCCAGACTATTTCCAAAAGTACTTCCCGCCTGATTTCCTTTCTCCTTCTGGCAGCTAGATCTGTCATACCTCGACTTTGGAAGTGGACAACTCCCCCGACCATCTCTACTTGGTTACTGGAAGCTTCCAAACTCCATAGAATGGAGGAGTTGCTAGCTGACTCCTCTAAACAATCAGCTAAATACCTCTCAATTTGGGCGCCATGGGTACACTTTACATCCTCCCCAGACCCCGACTCTCTGTTCCTGGCTACCTAGCTGTTCTGATATTTTTTCTTATCCCTCCACTTCATGATCCCACTGAACTCTTGGCTGACTCCCCCTTGACATTGATGACAGTATCCCTACCCAACTATCGGGACTGTTCCTATGACTGACATGCCCGCCCTGTGAGCCGAGGGGTATCCTGCAGTGCCCTGGATTGTCCGGTGAGTTACGCGCCCTCATGCCTAGGTCCTATCTTCTCCTTTTCTCCTTTCCTTTCTTTTCTATTCTCTGCTCTCTTCTGGACTCTTCTCCTCTCTTCTTCCCTTCCCCCTTTCTTCTATCCTCTTTTCCTCTCCCTCCCACCAGCCTACTTACTCGCTTACCCCTCCCCCCCCCCATCTACTTCTCTAGTCTTTCTTGCCCTTTGTGCCCAGATGACGGGGGGGGGGGGGCCACGTCTATCTGAAGACTCAATGAAGGAGTCAGACGAGGCACCCCTAGTACGCGTGTGAGAGCGTGAACCCTGTAGAGACAAGGAGCGGGCCCCTTTTAGAGGCCCTGCGCAGGGTAGACCCCTTCAAGGCGGACACCACCTCCTGGGAGGCCTCAGCCACCGAACGGGAAACTTGGGTCAAGTCAGCCATATACTGGGTCAGGGAAGAAACCCAAGGCTGGTGGAGCGGCTGAATCTACCGGAACCGAAAGGGGATCAGGGGGTACCAGGGGGTCTTGGGGAGCAGTGGAGCAGGAAGGGCAAGTGGGCTCAGTAGAGCCAGGCATCTTGGTATTACAGTGCTTACAGACAAAATAAGTCACTGACGTCAGGAACTTTCTCACCCTAGTCTGTGTCCCCTGGCAGCTGGGGTGAGGAGAACCCGGCTCCGTGCAGCTAGAGTGACAGAAACAGGCCAGCCAATAGCAGAGAGAGGCGTGGCTGAAGCAGAGGCACTAACTAATTGGCCCCTCCTAACTGAAAATTGTGCCCACGGCGCTGACTGGAGGCTACTTCGCGCCTCTGAAGAGCTCTGACAGCCCTGTGGGCGGAGCTACAGACAGCTGAGAAAAAGCTGTAATGGCGCCCGCTCCTTGTCCAGAGCGCACATGTCAGCCGCATATGCGCTCGGGGGAATAAAGCGGGTGGCCTAAACGCCGGCAGAGACTGCAGGAGAAGTGAAAGTAAGCCGGCGCTCAGAGCGCCCGGCCCGCACAGACTGGCCGAGAAGAAGCTGTAATGGCGCCCGTTCCTTGTCCCGAGCGCACATGTCAGCCGCATATGCGCTCGGGGGAATAGAGCGGGCGGCCTATACGCCAGCAGAGACTGCCGGAGAAAGTGAAAGTAAGCCGGCGCTCAGAGCGCCCGGCCCGTACAAGTGCCGCGGCTGTCAGCCGCATATAAGGTGCTGCGGTCAAAGTAACCACACACACAGCGAAGTAAAACACAGATTACATGCCCCCTAAAATGCAACTGCTCCCCCAGAATAAAAAGTCCAGCCCCTGAATAAGCCAGCCCTATGACCTGAAAAGGTGGGCCAAAAACAGGGGGTCTCCAGAGGTTGCAAGTCCGCACCTAAGGAGAAAAGGGGGAAAGTACTTACCTCAGTCAGAAGAACTTACCTAATTGAGTCTTCAGTGAAGTCTTCAGTCAGCTTTTGTCACCTGCATCACGCCTGGCTGCTATGTTTGAGCAAGGCGAGCAGGTAAATAGGGGGACCCGGACCCATGAGGTACCAACCCAGGCGCTGACCGTTGGCGAGGGGGGGTGAACAGCGCATATACGCAATGTCTGTGCCCCCTTACTCGCAATGGGGAAACAGGGAACCGGAGTCCCTGGGTCCCCACCTGAAAACAGGAAAGAAAAAGGAATAAAAAACTAACACGTCCCTAACTAGGAAAACAAAAAATCAAAAGACCTGGTCTGGAGAATTCCAGACCATGTCCACCTCCTTCAGACACTAAGCTTAAACTGATTACTTCAGGGCCTGAAGGCGGGTATATCCTGCTGGGAGGAGCCGACTTTTTTTTTATTACCATAGTGTCACACCTCCTAGAGACAGCAGCATACACCCACGGTCTGTGTCCCCCCAATGGAGCCGATAGAGAAAAATAAGCAGTTCTCCTACCTCCATGTGCATCACTCAGCTGTATAGTAGGCACAACCAAGCGGAGCACATAGAGCTAGAAGAATGCTTCTTTATTCACCCACACAGCCTCTTTTATCTCTTTGCCTATCACATAGAGTAAATAAAGAAGCAGTTCTATCTCTGCAAGTACTGACATAACCAGGAAGAAAAAAAAAATTGTGAACAAATTCAAATGAAAATTGGTAAGAAACTTTACTTGAGTAGGGGGATCTGTCTACACTACCGTATATACTCGAGTATAAGCCGACCCGAGTATAAGCCGAGGCCCCTAATTTCACCCCAAAATCCCAGGAAAAGTTATTGACTCGAGTATAAGCCTCTGGTTGGAAATACATCATCCCCCCCTGTCATCATCCAGACCCCTGTCATTAACATCCTCATCATCATCACCTGTCATCATCCCCTTGTCATCATCCCACACCCCCCCTTCATCATCCCCTTGTCATCATCCGCCCTCAGTGGTCTTCAACCTGCGGACCTCCAGAGGTTTCAAAACCAACTCCCAGCAAGCCCGGGCAGCCATCGGCTGTCCGGGCTTGCTGGGAGTTGTAGTTTTGAAACCTCTGGAGGTCCGCAGGTTGAAGACCACTGCGGCCTTCGACATCATCCAGCCCCCTCTCACCCCCTTTAGTTCTGTACAGTACTCGCCTCCGCTCGGCGCTGGTCCGGTGCTGCAGGACTGTCCGGTGAGGAGGTCGTCCGGTGGGATAGTGGTTCCGGGCTGCTATCTTCACCGGGGGCGCCTCTTCTCCGCGCTTCGGGCCCAGAATAGAGGTGTTGCCTTGACGATGACGCAGAAGTACGTTGGTAATGAACGTACCTCTGCGTCGTCGTCAAGGCAACGTGATTATTCTGGGGCCGGGCCCGAAGCGCTTAGAAGAGGCCTCCCCAGTGAAGATAGCAGCCCCGAACCACTATCCCACCGGACAGTCCTGCAGCACCGGACCAGCGCCGAGCGGAGGCGAGTACTGTACAGAACTAAAGGGGGTGAGAGAGGGCTGGATGATGTCGAAGGCCGCAGTGGTCTTCAACTTGCGGACCGCCAGAGGTTTCAAAACGACAACTCCCAGCAAGCCCGGACAGCCGATGGCTGCCCGGGCTTGCTGGGAGTTGTCGTTTTGAAACCTCTGGAGGTCCGCAGGTTGAAGACCACTGCGGGTGGAGAGTTCACTCGAGTATAAGCATGTTTTCAGCATGAAAAATCGTGCTGAAAAACTCGGCTCATACTCGAGTATATACGGTAGATATTAGGGTTATAGGATTCTGAGTTAAAAGGAAGATTGCGGGATAACCCCATTGGTGTCTCAGGCCATCTAAAGGTTTTTATTAGAATCATTAATGGTAGGTGTCTGGCTACTGGCTTCAAAGTCACTTAACGCTCCAGAGCAAAAATTTACGCCCTGGTGCTTTAAGTCCAGTATATCAAGGGGGTAAATTTACGCCTGATGTCCATAACTGATTAAGCAGATTTAGCAATAATCTTATGATACATTGTGATAAATAAAGACAACAGAAAAGAGGGTCAGCTTCTCCTAATCCAAGCGCACGGCAGTCTCCGCTCCACAGATTAGCTGCTAGAAAAAACAGGAACCAGCATAAATCTGTAGAATCTTCAGATTTATTGGAGATTAAAACATAGAACAGGATAGGAACACGTACCGGCACGCGGGAATGGCAGGTTACGTGACCCTTCATCAGACAGATGCAAGGTGATCGAAACACACATTTATTTGGTGATTCACAGGTGAGGCCAAGTGGTCACTGAAAAAGACTTCATTAACCCCTTGCCATCCTGATGCAGTGAAATACACCTTAAATTTCACATAAAGGTACGGAAACAAAATGCATAAAACAAAGAACAAAGGAAGATATCACATATCATAATTGCTTAATAAATCCAAAATGGGAAAAAAATATTTTCTAATATTAGGGGAAAAAGCAAATAAATGAAGTGAATAAAAACATGCAGTATAAGCCATCAATCATAAAATAAAATGTCTGATCTCAAATTGAGACCATGAGGTTGGTAACACTGTAAATTATGTATCCAAAAAGCCTCTCTGTTACGGAGAGCTTTCACTCTGTCACCACCTCGCTTTGGCTCGTGCACTTTTTCTATACTATGAAAAGAAAAGCAGGATATAAGACCCCCAAAGTGTCTGGAAGCACTAGAAATATTTACATGTTGAGGATTGGATATGCTTCTAACATGTTCATGAATTCCGAGTATCAATAAACGCTTGGCGCTTCCAATGTATGATAGGTGACATGCTGTACACATAATTCTGTACACCACGTATGGTGTCTGGCAATTGATGAAGGATTTAATTGGCAGTATGTGTTGGTCAGATAGCCCTGGTGTGAATGCACATGTATGGGCAAATCTGCACACCACACATCTAGAATGGCCACAAGTCAAAAATCCTTTCATCGTTAGCCAGGTATACAAACATGGTCATAGAGTAGGCAGCATGTTAGGAGATAATACATTGCCAAGAGTAGGAGCCCTATGAGACGAAAAATTACAGCCATGTTCCAAAATTTTAGCTAAGGACAGGTCCTGGTGTAAAATGGGAAGATATTTTTTCACAATATTGATAACTTGTTGATATTCATTACTGAAAGTTGTAAGAAAAGAAACCTTCGATAACATGTCTGAATTGTTCAAATTATGCGATTTTGACGCCAATAGTGAATTTCTATCCTTGCTGCTTACTATAGATTGAGCCCTTGTAAATTCCCCCACAGGAACAGATCTAATTGTATGTTGAGGGTGACAAGACTCTGCTCTCAACAGCGTATTGCCAGCACTGGGTTTTCTGTATTTACAGGTATGTATGTTATTATTTTCTGCAAAAAGGAAAATGTCTAAGAATGGAACCTCATTTTGATGCCAAGAAAAGGTGGAAAATTGATGCTCCAGTCTTTTGTATGAAAAATTCATCCTCAAACATAAAAAAATTATGTGACAAAATGTAATGTAATGCCTTCAATGTAAATTATTTTGATTCAGGACTATAGTTAGAAAATAAATCCATAATGTCAGAGACGGTTTGTACAGAAAGTGTATGCGGCAGTGATGAGTACAAAGACTCAATGTCCATTGTGAGCCAGGACTAGAGTACAAAGACTCAATGTCCATTGTGAGCCAGGACTAGGAGGACATCCATTCGAGCTGGCTGACAATGGACAGCAGTAAATGTTGAGTGTCCACCCACTCACACAAATGTTCATTTAAAGAGCCGATGCCCGCCACGATGGGTCTCATGGGTGGCGGGAATCGGCCCTTGTGAACTTTTGAGAGAGAGTGGAAAACCGGGGTGACGGGATTTGATACCAAAATATAGTTAAATTGTTTCTGAGAAATAACCCCCATGTTTGGTCCTGTGTTCAGAAGTTGAATGAGATCCTGTGTGAACATCACAGAAGGATCACCCTTCAAACGACTGTACGTACTGGTATGACCTAAGAGAGTCCTATTTATAAAGAGAGACCTATTTATAATACATATCACTGCCCCCCCCCCCCCCCCCCCCAAGGTATACTGTCACGCAAATTGTGTTGTAAACACATAAGATCTTGTATTACAAGATCCTGGAAACTGTCCATGGTGGAAGATATAACTTGTAAAGGGTAAAACCCGGGATTGCCTACAGTAAAACAGGGAGACTCAAAGATAGTTTGCATAACAGACTATTCATTTTCAAGCAATCTCAAATTACAAAGAGACATTTGTTCAGACAATGTGGTACAAGGAACAGATGCATGAGGAATAGCAATAGATTAAAGGGGTACTCTGGTGGTCAACGTGTTTTTCCGTTTTTGACTTACCCTATTTGTTTTGTTTCATTTTCATTCTTGTTGTTTAGCCTACTCTATTTCTGTTCTTTGTTGTCTTTGTATCTCCCACTTTGTTTTCCTATCTTTGCTTCTATTTCCTGTTTCTTGCTGTGCTGAAAACTACAAATCCCAGCATGCCACATGCCTTGCTGATTTGGGGCGGCTCCTTTTTTGTTCTGTTTGTTTGTTCTGCCCTTTACCCACCCTACTATTTTCCCGGGTCGGCCCCCTTATACACAGCACACTAATATAATCAGCCTTGGTTGGGATACACTGGCATACACACACAAAAGGGACTACAACTCCCAGCATTCAGGAGTCTTCAGTCTGTGGTATAACACCAGCATCCTGCCTCTGTAGTATCCTGGGGGTTGTAGTTCACCACACCTCTGTAAGGCATACACCAGTGTTTCCCAACCAGGGTACCTCCAGGTGTTGCAAAACTACAACCCCAAGCATGCCCTGACAGCCTTTGGGCATGCTAGGAATTATAGTTTTGCAAAAGCCGGAGGCACACTGGTTGAGAAACACTGGTGTAACATGATGTGTATGCTGAATATGCTAGAACAGTGTTTCCCAACCAGTGTGCCTCCAGCTGTTGCAAATCTACAACTCCCAGAATGCCCAAAGTCTGTCAGGGCATGTTGGGAGTTGTAGTTTTGCAACAGCTGGAGGCACACTGGTTTGTAAACACTAGCATACACACAAACAAACACAACAGGGACTACAACTCCCAGCATGTGTCATTCAGGAGTCCCCCCTCCCCCTTCACATATAGAGATCATTCCCAGTATGAGATTTATTCCCCTGCAGTCCATACATCCCCAGCTCGTGCACCTTCTCATCCTCCCCTTCAGATAACACTTATCTTCTCTGTGAGGTCCTTCTCCTGTGTAGACCTGTGTCCTTAGAATACAGAGCAGGGGGGAGGGGAGATGAGGAGCTGTGTACTCAGCTGGATGAGATGAGGGGGCGTGGCTTATTCCTCATGCAGACAGAGAAAAAAAAAAGCTGTGACATCTTGTTCACAACAAACTCAGAACTGTGGACAACAGTAAAAGAAAACCCTCTGAACTACAGAACTGCCTGCCCAACCAACAGGTAAGCAAAACACACACATGCAGCCAAAACATATAACACATGTATATTGCAAAAAAAACTAAAACTTACAAAGAAGATGCCATATAGTCCCAAAAATTTACCACCGGAGTGCCCCTTTAAGGCACTGAAATAACCTGAGTCTCATTCAAATCCTTGATAATATCAAAATGCTTTTTAACTGTAAGAGTTCGTACAAATGTGTTCACATCAAGAATAATGCTGGAAACATCAAAATGATGTGATGGAGAGAAGCAATGTATTATCTCCTAGCATGCTGCCTACTCTACGACCATGTTTGGATACCTGGCTAACGATTAAAGGATTTTTGCCTTGCGGCAATTCTAGATGTGTGGTATGCAGATTTGCCCATACATGTGCATTCACACCAGGGCTATCTGACCAACACATACTGTTAATTAAATCCATCATCAATTGACAGACACCATACGTGGTATACAGAACTATGTGTACAGCATGTCACCTCCCATACATAGGAAGCACCAAGATATCATCCCCATGTTGATCTCGAAAGTGTCTGGAAGCACTAGAAATATTTACATGATGAGGATTGGATATGCTTCTAACATGTTCATGAATTCTGAGTTTCAATAAACGCTTGGTGCTTCCTATGTATGGGAGGTGACATGCTGTACACATAGTTCTGTATACCACGTATGGTGTCTGTCAATTGATGATGGATTTAATTAACAGTATATGTTGGTCAGATAGCCCTGGTGTGAATGCACATGTATGGGCAAATCTGCATACCACACATCTAGAATTGCCGCAAGGCAAAAATCCTTTAATCGTTAGCCAGGTATCCAAACATGGTCGTAGAGTAGGCAGCATGCTAGGAGATAATACATTGCTTTTCTTTTCATAGTATAGAAAACGTGCACGAGCCAAAGCGAGGTGGTGACAGAGTGAAAGCTCTCCGTAACAGAGAGGTTTTTTGGATATATAATTTACAGTGTTACCAACCTCATGGTCTCAATTTGTGATAAGACATTTTATTTCATTTTATGATTGATGACTAATACTGCATGTTTTTATTAACTTCATTTTATTTGCTTTTTTGGATTTATAAAGCAATTATGATATGTGATATCTTCCTTTGTTCGTACCTTTATGTGGAATAAAAGGTGTATTTCACAGCATCAGGATCACAAGGGGTTAAAGGGTTACTCCGGCACTAAGACATCTTAAGATGCCTGATCGGGGGGGGGGGGGGGGGGGGGGGGTCAAAGCTGGGGACCCCCATGATCTTTCACGCGGCACCCCGTTACCATCAGCCCCCGGAGCATGTTCGCTCCGGGTCCGATGACTGCGATCACGGGGCCGGAGTATTGTGACGGGGTGCCGCATGACAGATCACAGGGATCCCCAGCAGCGGGACCCCTGCGATCAGGCATCTTATCCCCTATCCTTTGGATAGGAGATAAGATGTCTCAGTGCCAGAGTACCCCTTTAATGAAGTCTTTTTCAGTGACCACTTGGCCTCATCTGTGAATCACCAAATAAATATGTGTGTTTCATTCACATTGCATCAGTCTGACGAAGGGTCACGAGACCTGAAACGCATCACTGCCATTTCTGCATGCTGGTATGTGTTTCTATCCTGTTCTATGTTTTAACCTCCAATAAATCTTAAGATTCTACAGCACTGGTTCCTGTTTTTTCCTTGCATTGTGATAAATACATATAACTAAAGCACCATCACAAATTAAAGGACTTACCACAGAAAGTGTTTTTGTTCTCTGTATTTGCTTAATAAGATATTTATTAAAACCTTTTTGTGATGCACGAGACAGGCGATCAATGTCAAGAGCATTCAAAGACTCATCTAAAATAAATCAAGCAGAAACATAATTAGGTCATGCAACAATATATTTTTTTTTAACATTTTTGTCCCTCATTCGACAAATTAAAAAATCATGTAATATGCAGTATCATATTAGAAATATGTATATATTATAATTAATATACATATACATACAGTGAAGATCAAAAGTTTGGGCACCGCAGGTAAACATTTGTGTTAATGTGCATAAAGAAGCCAAGGAAAGATGGAAAAATCTCCAAAAGGCATCAAATTAAACATTAGACATTCTTATAATATGTCAACAAAAGTTAGATTTTATTTCCATCATTTACACTTTCAAAATAACAGAAAACAAAAAAATGGTGTCTGCAAAAGTTTGGGCACCCTGCAGAATTTATAGCATGCACTGCCCCCTTTGCAAAGCTGAGACCTGCCAGTGTCATGGATTGTTCTCAATCATCATCTGGGAAGACCAGGTTATGTCAATCTCAAAGGTTTTAAATGCCCGGACTCATCTGACCTTGCCCCAACAATCAGCACCATGGGTTCTTCTAAGCAGTTGTCTAGAAATCTGAAACTGAAAATAGTTGACGCTCACAAAGCTGGAGAAGGCTATATGAAGATAGCAAAATGTTTTCAGATGTCAATATCCTCTGTTTGGAATGTAATTAAGAAATGGCAGTCATCAGGAACAGTGGAAGTTAAAGCAAGATCTGGAAGACCAAGAAACATAGACAGAAAAGCTCGCAAGATTGTGAAAAAAACAA